>NW_028225633.1:0-245292 GCF_052327205.1 Somniosus microcephalus | reverse complement strand
CCTTCTTCTGCTTCTTCTGATTCACCCTCCAGACTTCACCTTCTCCTTCTCCTTCTTCTGCTATTTCTGATTCACCCTCCAGACATCACCTTCTCCTTCTCCTTCTTCTGCTTCTTCTGATTCACCCTCCAGACTTCACCTTCTCCTTCTCCTTCTTCTGCTTCTTCTGATTCACCCTCCAGACCTCACCTTCTCCTTCTCCTTCTTCTACTTCTTCTGATTCACCCTCCAGACTTCATCTTCTCCTTCTCCTTCTTCTACTTCTTCTGATTCACCCTCCAGACTTCACCTTCTCCTTCTACTTCTTCTGCTTCTTCTGATTCACCCTCCAGACTTCACCTTCTCCTTCTCCTTATTCTGCTTCTTCTGATTCACCCTCCAGACTTCACCTTCTCCTTCTCCTTCTTCTGCTTCTTCTGATTCACCCTCCAGACTTCACCTTCTCCTTCTCCTTCTTCTGCTTCTTCTGATTCACCCTCCAGACTTCACCTTCTCCTTCTCCTTCTTCTACTTCTTCTGATTCACCCTCCAGACTTCATCGTCTCCTTCTCCTTCTTCTGCTTCTTCTGATTCACCCTCCAGACTTCACCTTCTCCTTCTCCTTCTTCTGCTTCTTCTGATTCACCCTCCAGTCTTCACCTTCTCCTTCTCCTTCTTCTACTTCTTCTGATTCACCCTCCAGACTTCACCTTCTCCTTCTCCTTCTTCTACTTCTTCTGATTCACCCTCCAGACTTCACCTTCTCCTTCTCCTTCTTCTGCTTCTTCTGATTCACCCTCCAGACTTCACCTTCTCCTTCTCCTTATTCTGCTTCTTCTGATTCACCCTCCAGACTTCACCTTCTCCTTCTCCTTCTTCTGCTTCTTCTGATTCACCCTCCAGACTTCACCTTCTCCTTCTCCTTCTTCTGCTTCTTCTGATTCACCCTCCAGACTTCACCTTCTCCTTCGCCTTCTTCTACTTCTTCTGATTCACCCTCCAGACTTCACCTTCTCCTTCTCCTTCTTCTACTTCTTCTGATTCACCCTTCAGTCTTCACCTTCTCCTTCTCCTTCTTCTGTTTCTTCTGCTTCACCCTCCAGACTTCACCTTCTCCTTCTCTTTCTTCTGCTTCTTCTGATTCACCCTCCAGACTTCACCTTCTCCTTCTCCTTCTTCTGATTCTTCTGTTTCAGCCTCCAGACTTCACCTTCTCCTTCTCCATCTTCTGCTTCTTCTGCTTCACCCTCCTGACTTCACCTTCTCCTTCTCCTTCTTCTACTTCTTCTGATTCACCCTCCAGACTTCACCTTCTCCTTCTCCTTCTTCAGCTTCTTCTGCTTCACCCTCCAGACTTCACCTTCTCCTTCTCCTTCTTCTGCTTCTTCTGCTTCGCCCTCCAGACTTCACCTTCTCCTTCTCCTTCTTCTGCTTCTTCTGCTTCACCCTCCAGACTTCACCTTCTCCTTCTCCTTCTTCTGCTTCTTCTGCTTCACTCTCCTGACTTCACCTTCTCCTTCTCCTTCTTCTACTTCTTCTGATTCACCCTCCAGACTTCACCTTCTCCTTCTCCTTCTTCTGCTTCTTCTGCTTCACCCTCCAGACTTCACCTTCTCCTTCTCCTTCTTCTGCTTCTTCTGCTGCGCCCTCCAGACTTCACCTTCTCCTTCTCCTTCTTCTGCCTCTTCTGCTTCACCGTCCTGACTTCACCTTTTCCTTCTCCTTCTTCTACTTCTTCTGCTTCACCCCCCTGACTTCACCTGCTCCTTTTCCTTCTTCTGCTTCTTCTGATTCACCCTCCTAACTTCACCTTCTCCTTCTCCTTCTTCTGCTTCTTCTGATTCACCCTCCTGACTTCACCTTCTCCTTCTCCTTCTTTTGCTTCTTCTGATTCACCCTCCAGACATCACCTTCTCCTTCTCCTTCTTCTGCTTCTTCTGATTCACCCTCCAGACTTCACCTTCTCCTTCTCCTTCTTCTGCTTCTTCTGATTCACCCTCCAGACCTCACCTTCTCCTTCTCCTTCTTCTACTTCTTCTGATTCACCCTCCAGACTTCATCTTCTCCTTCTCCTTCTTCTGCTTCTTCTGATTCACCCTCCAGACTTCATCTTCTCCTTCTCCTTCTTCTGCTTCTTCTGATTCACCCTCCAGACTTCACCTTCTCCTTCTCCTTCTTCTGCTTCTTCTGATTCACCCTCCAGACTTCACCTTCTCCTTCTCTTTCTTCTGCTTCTTCTGATTCACCCTCCAGACTTCACCTTCTCCTTCTCCTTCTTCTGATTCTTCTGATTCACCCTCCAGACTTCACCTTCTCCTTCTCCTTCTTCTGCTTCTTCTGATTCACCCTCCTGACTTCACCTTCTCCTTCTTCTTCTTCTACTTCTTCTGATTCACCCTCCTGATTTCACCTTCTCCTTCTCCTTCTTCTACTTCTTCTGCTTCACCCTCCAGACTTCACCTTCTCCTTCTCCTTCTTCTACTTCTTCTGATTCACCCTCCAGACTTGACCTTCTCCTTCTCCTTCTTCTACTTATTCTGATTCACCCTCCAGACTTCACCTTCTCCTTCTCCTTCTTCTGCTTCTTCTGCTTCACCGTCCTGACTTCACCTTCTCCTTCTCCTTCTTCTACTTCTTCTGCTTCATCCCGCTGACATCACCTGCTCCTTCTCCTTCTTCTGCTTCTTCTGATTCACCCTCCTAACTTCACCTTCTACTTCTCCTTCTTCTGCTTCTTCTGATTCACCCTCCTGACTTCACCTTCTCCTTCTCCTTCTTCTGCTTCTTCTGATTCACCCTCCAGACTTCACCTTCTCCTTCTCCTTCTTCTGCTTCTTCTGATTCACCCTCCAGACTTCACCTTCTCCTTCTCCTTCTTCTGATTCTTCTGATTCACCCTCCAGACTTCACCTTCTCCTTCTCCTTCTTCTGCTTCTTCTGATTCACCCTCCTGACTTCACCTTCTCCTTCTCCTTCTTCTACTTCTTCTGATTCACCCTCCTGACTTCACCTTCTCCTTCTCCTTCTTCTACTTCTTCTGCTTCACCCTCCAGACTTCACCTTATCCTTCTCCTTCTTCTGCTTCTTCTGATTCACCCTCCAGACTCCTCCTTCTCCTTCTCCTTCTTCTGCTTCTTCTGATTCACCCTCCAGACTTCACCTTCTCCTTCTCCTTCTTCTGCTTCTTCTGATTCACCCTCCAGACTTCACCTTCTCCTTCTCCTTCTTCTGCTTCTTCTGATTCACCCTCCAGACTTCACCTTCTCCTTCTCCTTATTCTGCTTCTTCTGATTCACCCTCCAGACTTCACCTTCTCCTTCTCCTTCTTCTGCTTCTTCTGATTCACCCTCCAGACTTCACCTTCTCCTTCTTCTTCTGATTCACCCTCCAGACTTCACCTTCTCCTTCTCCTTCTTCTACTTCTTCTGATCCACCCTCCAGACTTCACCTTCTCCTTCTCCTTCTTCTGCTTCTTCTGATTCACCCTGCAGACTTCACCTTCTCCTTCTCCTTCGTCTACTTCTTCTGATTCACCGTCCAGACTACACCTTCTCCTTCTCCTTCTTCTACTTCTTCTGATTCACCCTCCAGACTTCATCTTCTCCTTCTCCTTCTTCTGCTTCTTCTGATTTACCCTCCAGACTTCACCTTCTCCTTCTCCTTCTTCTACTTCTTCTGATTGACCCTCCAGACTTCACCTTCTCCTTCTCCTTCTTCTACTTCTTCTGATTCACCCTCCAGACTTCAACTTCTCCTTCTCCTTCTTCTACTTCTTCTGCTTCTCCCTCCAGACTTCACCTTCTCCTTCTCCTTCTTCTGCTTCTTCTGATTCACCCTCCAGACTTCACATTCTCCTTCTCCTTCTTCTACTTCTTCTGATTCACCCTCCAGACTTCTCCTTCTCCTTCTCCTTCTTCTACGTCTTCTGATTCACCCTCCAGACTTAACCTTCCCCTTCTCCTTCTTCTACTTCTTCTGATTCACCCTCCTTACTTCACCTTCTCCTTCTCCTTCTTCTGCTTCTTCTGCTTCACCCTCCAGACTTCACCTTCTCCTTCTCCTTCTTCTGCTTCTTCTGCTTCACCCTCCAGACTTCACCTTCTCCTTCTCCTTCTTCTGCTTCTTCTGCTTCACCCTTCTGACTTCACCTTCTCCTTCTCCTTCTTCTACTTCTTCTGATTCACCCTCCAGACTTCACCTTCTCCTTCTCCTTCTTCTGCTACTTCTGCTTCACCCTCCAGACTTCACCTTCTCCTTCTCCTTCTTCTGCTTCTTCTGCTTCGCCCTCCAGACTTCACCTTCTCCTTCTCCTTCTTCTGCTTCTTCTGCTTCACCCTCCAGACTTCACCTTCTCCTTCTCCTTCTTCTGCTTCTTCTGCTTCACTCTCCTGACTTCACCTTCTCCCTCTCCTTCTTCTACTTCTTCTGATTCACCCTCCAGACTTCACCTTCTCCTTCTCCTTCTTCTGCTTCTTCTGCTTCACCCTCCAGACTTCACCTTCTCCTTCTCCTTCTTCGGCTTCTTCTGCTGCGCCCTCCAGACTTCACCTTCTCCTTCTCCTTCTTCTGCTTCTTCTGCTTCACCGTCCTGACTTCACCTTCTCCTTCTCCTTCTTCTACTTCTTCTGCTTCACCCCCCTCACTTCACCTGCTCCTTCTCCTTCTTCTGCTTCTTCTGATTCACCCTCCTAACTTCACCTTCTCCTTCTCCTTCTTCTGCTTCTTCTGATTCACCCTCCTGACTTCACCTTCTCCTTCTCCTTCTTTTGCTTCTTCTGATTCACCCTCCAGACTTCACCTTCTCCTTCTCCTTCTTCTGCTTCTTCTGATTCACCCTCCAGACTTCACCTTCTCCTTCTCCTTCTTCTGCTATTTCTGATTCACCCTCCAGACATCACCTTCTCCTTCTCCTTCTTCTACTTCTTCTGATTCACCCTCCAGACTTCATCTTCTCCTTCTCCTTCTTCTGCTTCTTCTGATTCACCCTCCAGACTTCACCTTCTCCTTCTCCTTCTTCTGCTTCTTCTGATTCACCCTCCAGACTTCACCTTCTCCTTCGCCTTCTTCTACTTCTTCTGATTCACCCTCCAGACTTCACCTTCTCCTTCTCCTTCTTCTACTTCTTCTGATTCACCCTTCAGTCTTCACCTTCTCCTTCTCCTTCTTCTGTTTCTTCTGCTTCACCCTCCAGACTTCACCTTCTCCTTCTCTTTCTTCTGCTTCTTCTGATTCACCCTCCAGACTTCACCTTCTCCTTCTCCTTCTTCTGATTCTTCTGTTTCACCCTCCAGACTTCACCTTCTCCTTCTCCATCTTCTGCTTCTTCTGCTTCACCCTCCAGACTTCACCTTCTCCTTCTCCTTCTTCTACTTCTTCTGATTCACCCTCCAGACTTCACCTTCTCCTTCTCCTTCTTCAGCTTCTTCTGCTTCACCCTCCAGACTTCACCTTCTCCTTCTCCTTCTTCTGCTTCTTCTGCTTCGCCCTCCAGACTTCACCTTCTCCTTCTCCTTCTTCTGCTTCTTCTGCTTCACCCTCCAGACTTCACCTTCTCCTTCTCCTTCTTCTGCTTCTTCTGCTTCACTCTCCTGACTTCACCTTCTCCTTCTCCTTCTTCTACTTCTTCTGATTCACCCTCCAGACTTCACCTTCTCCTTCTCCTTCTTCTGCTTCTTCTGCTTCACCCTCCAGACTTCACCTTCTCCTTCTCCTTCTTCTGCTTCTTCTGCTGCGCCCTCCAGACTTCACCTTCTCCTTCTCCTTCTTCTGCCTCTTCTGCTTCACCGTCCTGACTTCACCTTCTCCTTCTCCTTCTTCTACTTCTTCTGCTTCACCCCCCTGACTTCACCTGCTCCTTCTCCTTCTTCTGCTTCTTCTGATTCACCCTCCTAACTTCAGCTTCTCCTTCTCCTTCTTCTGCTTCTTCTGATTCACCCTCCTGACTTCACCTTCTCCTTCTCCTACTTTTGCTTCTTCTGATTCACCCTCCAGACATCACCTTCTCCTTCTCCTTCTTCTGCTTCTTCTGATTCACCCTCCAGACTTCACCTTCTCCTTCTCCTTCTTCTGCTTCTTCTGATTCACCCTCCAGACCTCACCTTCTCCTTCTCCTTCTTCTACTTCTTCTGATTCACCCTCCAGACTTCATCTTCTCCTTCTCCTTCTTCTGCTTCTTCTGATTCACCCTCCAGACTTCACCTTCTCCTTCTCCTTCTTCTGCTTCTTCTGATTCACCCTCCAGACTTCACCTTCTCCTTCTCCTTCTTCTACTTCTTCTGATTCACCCTCCAGACCTCACCTTCTCCTTCTCCTTCTTCTACTTCTTCTGATTCACCCTTCAGTCTTCACCTTCTCCTTCTCCTTCTTCTGTTTCTTCTGCTTCACCCTCCAGACTTCACCTTCTCCTTCTCTTTCTTCTGCTTCTTCTGATTCACCCTCCAGACTTCACCTTCTCCTTCTCCTTCTTCTGATTCTTCTGATTCACCCTCCAGACTTCACCTTCTCCTTCTCCTTCTTCTGCTTCTTCTGAATCACCCTCCTGACTTCACCTTCTCCTTCTCCTTCTTCTACTTCTTCTGATTCACCCTCCTGACTTCACCTTCTCCTTCTCCTTCTTCTACTTCTTCTGCTTCACCCTCCAGACTTCACCTTCTCCTTCTCCTTCTTCTACTTCTTCTGATTCACCCTCCAGACTTCACCTTCTCCTTCTACTTCTTCTGCTTCTTCTGATTCACCCTCCAGACTTCACCTTCTCCTTCTCCTTATTCTGCTTCTTCTGATTCACCCTCCAGACTTCACCTTCTCCTTCTCCTTCTTCTGCTTCTTCTGATTCACCCTCCAGACTTCACCTTCTCCTTCTCCTTCTTCTGCTTCTTCTGATTCACCCTCCAGACTTCACCTTCTCCTTCTCCTTCTTCTACTTCTTCTGATTCACCCTCCAGACTTCATCGTCTCCTTCTCCTTCTTCTGCTTCTTCTGATTCACCCTCCAGACTTCACCTTCTCCTTCTCCTTCTTCTGCTTCTTCTGATTCACCCTCCAGTCTTCACCTTCTCCTTCTCCTTCTTCTACTTCTTCTGATTCACCCTCCAGACTTCACCTTCTCCTTCTCCTTCTTCTACTTCTTCTGATTCACCCTCCAGACTTCACCTTCTCCTTCTCCTTCTTCTGCTTCTTCTGATTCACCCTCCAGACTTCACCTTCTCCTTCTCCTTATTCTGCTTCTTCTGATTCACCCTCCAGACTTCACCTTCTCCTTCTCCTTCTTCTGCTTCTTCTGATTCACCCTCCAGACTTCACCTTCTCCTTCTCCTTCTTCTGCTTCTGCTGATTCACCCTCCAGACTTCACCTTCTCCTTCGCCTTCTTCTACTTCTTCTGATTCACCCTCCAGACTTCACCTTCTCCTTCTCCTTCTTCTACTTCTTCTGCTGCGCCCTCCAGACTTCACCTTCTCCTTCTCCTTCTTCTGCCTCTTCTGCTTCACCGTCCTGACTTCACCTTCTCCTTCTCCTTCTTCTACTTCTTCTGCTTCACCCCCCTGACTTCACCTGCTCCTTCTCCTTCTTCTGCTTCTTCTGATTCACCCTCCTAACTTCAGCTTCTCCTTCTCCTTCTTCTGCTTCTTCTGATTCACCCTCCTGACTTCACCTTCTCCTTCTCCTTCTTTTGCTTCTTCTGATTCACCCTCCAGACATCACCTTCTCCTTCTCCTTCTTCTGCTTCTTCTGATTCACCCTCCAGACTTCACCTTCTCCTTCTCCTTCTTCTGCTTCTTCTGATTCACCCTCCAGACCTCACCTTCTCCTTCTCCTTCTTCTACTTCTTCTGATTCACCCTCCAGACTTCATCTTCTCCTTCTCCTTCTTCTGCTTCTTCTGATTCACCCTCCAGACTTCACCTTCTCCTTCTCCTTCTTCTGCTTCTTCTGATTCACCCTCCAGACTTCACCTTCTCCTTCTCCTTCTTCTACTTCTTCTGATTCACCCTCCAGACCTCACCTTCTCCTTCTCCTTCTTCTACTTCTTCTGATTCACCCTTCAGTCTTCACCTTCTCCTTCTCCTTCTTCTGTTTCTTCTGCTTCACCCTCCAGACTTCACCTTCTCCTTCTCTTTCTTCTGCTTCTTCTGATTCACCCTCCAGACTTCACCTTCTCCTTCTCCTTCTTCTGATTCTTCTGATTCACCCTCCAGACTTCACCTTCTCCTTCTCCTTCTTCTGCTTCTTCTGAATCACCCTCCTGACTTCACCTTCTCCTTCTCCTTCTTCTACTTCTTCTGATTCACCCTCCTGACTTCACCTTCTCCTTCTCCTTCTTCTACTTCTTCTGCTTCACCCTCCAGACTTCACCTTCTCCTTCTCCTTCTTCTACTTCTTCTGATTCACCCTCCAGACTTCACCTTCTCCTTCTACTTCTTCTGCTTCTTCTGATTCACCCTCCAGACTTCACCTTCTCCTTCTCCTTATTCTGCTTCTTCTGATTCACCCTCCAGACTTCACCTTCTCCTTCTCCTTCTTCTGCTTCTTCTGATTCACCCTCCAGACTTCACCTTCTCCTTCTCCTTCTTCTGCTTCTTCTGATTCACCCTCCAGACTTCACCTTCTCCTTCTCCTTCTTCTACTTCTTCTGATTCACCCTCCAGACTTCATCGTCTCCTTCTCCTTCTTCTGCTTCTTCTGATTCACCCTCCAGACTTCACCTTCTCCTTCTCCTTCTTCTGCTTCTTCTGATTCACCCTCCAGTCTTCACCTTCTCCTTCTCCTTCTTCTACTTCTTCTGATTCACCCTCCAGACTTCACCTTCTCCTTCTCCTTCTTCTACTTCTTCTGATTCACCCTCCAGACTTCACCTTCTCCTTCTCCTTCTTCTGCTTCTTCTGATTCACCCTCCAGACTTCACCTTCTCCTTCTCCTTATTCTGCTTCTTCTGATTCACCCTCCAGACTTCACCTTCTCCTTCTCCTTCTTCTGCTTCTTCTGATTCACCCTCCAGACTTCACCTTCTCCTTCTCCTTCTTCTGCTTCTTCTGCTTCGCCCTCCAGACTTCACCTTCTCCTTCTCCTTCTTCTGCTTCTTCTGCTTCACCCTCCAGACTTCACCTTCTCCTTCTCCTTCTTCTGCTTCTTCTGCTTCACTCTCCTGACTTCACCTTCTCCTTCTCCTTCTTCTACTTCTTCTGATTCACCCTCCAGACTTCACCTTCTCCTTCTCCTTCTTCTGCTTCTTCTGCTTCACCCTCCAGACTTCACCTTCTCCTTCTCCTTCTTCTGCTTCTTCTGCTGCGCCCTCCAGACTTCACCTTCTCCTTCTCCTTCTTCTGCCTCTTCTGCTTCACCGTCCTGACTTCACCTTCTCCTTCTCCTTCTTCTACTTCTTCTGCTTCACCCCCCTGACTTCACCTGTTCCTTTTCCTTCTTCTGCTTCTTCTGATTCACCCTCCTAAATTCACCTTCTCCTTCTCCTTCTTCTGCTTCTTCTGATTCACCCTCCTGACTTCACCTTCTCCTTCTCCTTCTTTTGCTTCTTCTGATTCACCCTCCAGACATCACCTTCTACTTCTCCTTCTTCTGCTTCTTCTGATTCACCCTCCAGACTTCACCTTCTCCTTCTCCTTCTTCTGCTTCTTCTGATTCACCCTCCAGACCTCACCTTCTCCTTCTCCTTCTTCTACTTCTTCTGATTCACCCTCCAGACTTCATCTTCTCCTTCTCCTTCTTCTGCTTCTTCTGATTCACCCTCCAGACTTCACCTTCTCCTTCTCCTTCTTTTGCTTCCTCTGATTCACCCTCCAGACTTCACCTTCTCCTTCTCCTTCTTCTACTTCTTCTGATTCACCCTCCAGACCTCACCTTCTCCTTCTCCTTCTTCTACTTCTTCTGATTCACCCTTCAGTCTTCACCTTCTCCTTCTCCTTCTTCTGTTTCTTCTGCTTCACCCTCCAGACTTCACCTTCTCCTTCTCTTTCTTCTGCTTCTTCTGATTCACCCTCCAGACTTCACCTTCTCCTTCTCCTTCTTCTGCTTCTTCTGAATCACCCTCCTGACTTCACCTTCTCCTTCTCCTTCTTCTACTTCTTCTGATTCACCCTCCTGACTTCACCTTCTCCTTCTCCTTCTTCTACTTCTTCTGCTTCACCCTCCAGACTTCACCTTCTCCTTCTCCTTCTTCTACTTCTTCTGATTCACCCTCCAGACTTCACCTTCTCCTTCTACTTCTTCTGCTTCTTCTGATTCACCCTCCAGACTTCACCTTCTCCTTCTCCTTATTCTGCTTCTTCTGATTCACCCTCCAGACTTCACCTTCTCCTTCTCCTTCTTCTGCTTCTTCTGATTCACCCTCCAGACTTCACCTTCTCCTTCTCCTTCTTCTGCTTCTTCTGATTCACCCTCCAGACTTCACCTTCTCCTTCTCCTTCTTCTACTTCTTCTGATTCACCCTCCAGACTTCATCGTCTCCTTCTCCTTCTTCTGCTTCTTCTGATTCACCCTCCAGACTTCACCTTCTCCTTCTCCTTCTTCTGCTTCTTCTGATTCACCCTCCAGTCTTCACCTTCTCCTTCTCCTTCTTCTACTTCTTCTGATTCACCCTCCAGACTTCACCTTCTCCTTCTCCTTCTTCTACTTCTTCTGATTCACCCTCCAGACTTCACCTTCTCCTTCTCCTTCTTCTGCTTCTTCTGATTCACCCTCCAGACTTCACCTTCTCCTTCTCCTTATTCTGCTTCTTCTGATTCACCCTCCAGACTTCACCTTCTCCTTCTCCTTCTTCTGCTTCTTCTGATTCACCCTCCAGACTTCACCTTCTCCTTCTCCTTCTTCTGCTTCTTCTGCTTCGCCCTCCAGACTTCACCTTCTCCTTCTCCTTCTTCTGCTTCTTCTGCTTCACCCTCCAGACTTCACCTTCTCCTTCTCCTTCTTCTGCTTCTTCTGCTTCACTCTCCTGACTTCACCTTCTCCTTCTCCTTCTTCTACTTCTTCTGATTCACCCTCCAGACTTCACCTTCTCCTTCTCCTTCTTCTGCTTCTTCTGCTTCACCCTCCAGACTTCACCTTCTCCTTCTCCTTCTTCTGCTTCTTCTGCTGCGCCCTCCAGACTTCACCTTCTCCTTCTCCTTCTTCTGCCTCTTCTGCTTCACCGTCCTGACTTCACCTTCTCCTTCTCCTTCTTCTACTTCTTCTGCTTCACCCCCCTGACTTCACCTGTTCCTTTTCCTTCTTCTGCTTCTTCTGATTCACCCTCCTAAATTCACCTTCTCCTTCTCCTTCTTCTGCTTCTTCTGATTCACCCTCCTGACTTCACCTTCTCCTTCTCCTTCTTTTGCTTCTTCTGATTCACCCTCCAGACATCACCTTCTCCTTCTCCTTCTTCTGCTTCTTCTGATTCACCCTCCAGACTTCACCTTCTCCTTCTCCTTCTTCTGCTTCTTCTGATTCACCCTCCAGACCTCACCTTCTCCTTCTCCTTCTTCTACTTCTTCTGATTCACCCTCCAGACTTCATCTTCTCCTTCTCCTTCTTCTGCTTCTTCTGATTCACCCTCCAGACTTCACCTTCTCCTTCTCCTTCTTTTGCTTCTTCTGATTCACCCTCCAGACTTCACCTTCTCCTTCTCCTTCTTCTACTTCTTCTGATTCACCCTCCAGACCTCACCTTCTCCTTCTCCTTCTTCTACTTCTTCTGATTCACCCTTCAGTCTTCACCTTCTCCTTCTCCTTCTTCTGTTTCTTCTGCTTCACCCTCCAGACTTCACCTTCTCCTTCTCTTTCTTCTGCTTCTTCTGATTCACCCTCCAGACTTCACCTTCTCCTTCTCCTTCTTCTGATTCTTCTGATTCAACCTCCAGACTTCACCTTCTCCTTCTCCTTCTTCTGCTTCTTCTGAATCACCCTCCTGACTTCACCTTCTCCTTCTCCTTCTTCTACTTCTTCTGATTCACCCTCCTGACTTCACCTTCTCCTTCTCCTTCTTCTACTTCTTCTGCTTCACCCTCCAGACTTCACCTTCTCCTTCTCCTTCTTCTACTTCTTCTGATTCACCCTCCAGACTTCACCTTCTCCTTCTACTTCTTCTGCTTCTTCTGATTCACCCTCCAGACTTCACCTTCTCCTTCTCCTTATTCTGCTTCTTCTGATTCACCCTCCAGACTTCACCTTCTCCTTCTCCTTCTTCTGCTTCTTCTGATTCACCCTCCAGACTTCACCTTCTCCTTCTCCTTCTTCTGCTTCTTCTGATTCACCCTCCAGACTTCACCTTCTCCTTCTCCTTCTTCTACTTCTTCTGATTCACCCTCCAGACTTCATCGTCTCCTTCTCCTTCTTCTGCTTCTTCTGATTCACCCTCCAGACTTCACCTTCTCCTTCTCCTTCTTCTGCTTCTTCTGATTCACCCTCCAGTCTTCACCTTCTCCTTCTCCTTCTTCTACTTCTTCTGATTCACCCTCCAGACTTCACCTTCTCCTTCTCCTTCTTCTACTTCTTCTGATTCACCCTCCAGACTTCACCTTCTCCTTCTCCTTCTTCTGCTTCTTCTGATTCACCCTCCAGACTTCACCTTCTCCTTCTCCTTATTCTGCTTCTTCTGATTCACCCTCCAGACTTCACCTTCTCCTTCTCCTTCTTCTGCTTCTTCTGATTCACCCTCCAGACTTCACCTTCTCCTTCTCCTTCTTCTGCTTCTTCTGATTCACCCTCCAGACTTCACCTTCTCCTTCTGCTTCTTCTACTTCTTCTGATTCACCCTCCAGACTTCACCTTCCCCTTCTCCTTCTTCTGCTTCTTCTGCTTCGCCCTCCAGACTTCACCTTCTCCTTCTCCTTCTTCTGCTTCTTCTGCTTCACCCTCCAGACTTCACCTTCTCCTTCTCCTTCTTCTGCTTCTTCTGCTTCACTCTCCTGACTTCACCTTCTCCTTCTCCTTCTTCTACTTCTTCTGATTCACCCTCCAGACTTCACCTTCTCCTTCTCCTTCTTCTGCTTCTTCTGCTTCACCCTCCAGACTTCACCTTCTCCTTCTCCTTCTTCTGCTTCTTCTGCTGCGCCCTCCAGACTTCACCTTCTCCTTCTCCTTCTTCTGCTTCTTCTGCTTCACCCTCCTGACTTCACCTTCTCCTTCTCCTTCTTCTACTTCTTCTGCTTCACCCCCCTGACTTCACCTGCTCCTTCTCCTTCTTCTGCTTCTTCTGGTTCACCCTCCTAACTTTACCTTCGGCTTCTCCTTCTTCTGCTTCTTCTGATTCACCCCCCTGACTTCACCTTCTCCTTCTCCTTCTTCTGCTTCTTCTAATTCACCCTCCAGACTTCACCTTCTCCTTCTCCTTCTTCTGCTTCTTCTGCTTCACCCTCCAGACTTCACCTTCTCCTTCTCCTTCTTCTGCTTCTTCTGATTCACCCTCCAGACTTCACCTTCTCCTTCTCCTTCTTCTGCTTCTTCTGATTCACCCTCCTAACTTCACCTTCTCCTTCTCCTTCTTCTGCTTCTTCTGATTCACCCTCCTGACTTCACCTTCTCCTTCTCCTTCTTCTGCTTCTTCTGATTCACCCTCCAGACTTCACCTTCTCCTTCTCCTTCTTCTGCTTCTTCTGATTCACCCTCCAGACTTCACCTTCTTCTTCTCCTTCTTCTGCTTCTTCTGATTCACCCTCCAGACCTCACCTTCTCCTTCTACTTCTTCTACTACTTCTGATTCACCCTCCAGACTTCATCTTCTCCTTCTCCTTCTTCTGCTTCTTCTGATTCACCCTCCAGACTTCACCTTCTCCTTCTCCTTCTTCTGCTTCTTCTGATTCACCCTCCAGACTTCACCTTCTCCTTCTCCTTCTTCTACTTCTTCTGATTCACCCTCCAGACCTCACCTTCTCCTTCTCCTTCTTCTACTTCTTCTGATACATCCTCCAGTCTTCACCTTCTCCTTCTCCTTCTTCTGTTTCTTCTGCTTCACCCTCCAGAATTCACCTTCTCCTTCTCTTTCTTCTGCTTCTTCTGATTCACCCTCCAGACTTCACCTTCTCCTTCTCCTTCTTCTGATTCTTCTGATTCACCCTCCAGACTTCACCTTCTCCTTCTCCTTCTTCTGCTTCTTCTGATTCACACTCCTGACTTCACCTTCTCCTTCTCCTTCTTCTACTTCTTCTGATTCACCCTCCTGACTTCACCTTCTCCTTCTCCTTCTTCTACTTCTTCTGCTTCACCCTCCAGACTTCACCTTCTCCTTCTCCTTCTTCTACTGCTTCTGATTCACCCTCCAGACTTCACCTTCTCCTTCTCCTTCTTCTACTTCTTCTGATTCACCCTCCAGACTTCACCTTCTCCTTCTCCTTCTTCTACTTCTTCTGATTCACCCTCCAGACTTCACCTTCTCCTTCTCCTTCTTCTGCTTCTTCTGATTCACCCTCCAGACTTCACATTCTCCTTCTCCTTATTCTGCTTCTTCTGATTCTCCCTCCAGACTTCACCTTCTCCTTCTCCTTCTTCTGCTTCTTCTGATTCACCCTCCAGACTTCACCTTCTCCTTCTCCTTCTTCTGTTTCTTCTGATTCATCCTCCAGACTTCACCTTCTCATTCTCCTTCTTCTACTTCTTCTGATTCACCCTCCAGACTTCACCTTCTCCTTCTCGTTCTTCTGCTTCTTCTGATTCACCCTCCAGACTTCACCTTCTCCTTCTCCTTCGTCAACTTCTTCTGATTCACCCTCCAGACTACACCTTCTCCTTCTCCTTCTTCTACTTCTGCTGATTCACCCTCCAGACTTCACCTTCTCCTTCTCGTTCTTCTGCTTCTTCTGATTCACCCTCCAGACTTCACCTTCTCCTTCTCCGTCTTCTACTTCTTCTGATTCACCCTCCAGACTTCACCTTCTCCTTCTCCTTCTTCTACTTCTTCTGATTCACCCTCCAGACTTCACCTTCTCCTTCTCCTTCTTCTACTTCTTCTGCTTCTCCCTCCAGACGTCACCTTCTCCTTCTCCTTCTTCTGCTTCTTCTGATTCACCCTCCAGTCTTCACCTTCTCCTTCTCCTTCTTCTACTTCTTCTGATTCACCCTCCAGACATCACCTTCTCCTTCTCCTTCTTCTACTTCTTCTGATTCACCCTCCAGACTTCACCTTCTCCTTCTCCTTCTTCTACTTCTTCCGATTCACCCTCCTGACTTCACCTTCTCCTTCTCCTTCTTCTGCTTCTTCTGCTTCACCCTCCTGACTTCACCTTCTCCTTCTCCTTCTTCTACTTCTTCTGATTCACCCTCCTGACTTCACCTTCTCCTTCTCCTTCTTCTACTTCTTCTGATTCACCCTCCAGACTTCACCTTCTCCTTCTCCTTCTTCTGCTTCTTCTGCTTCACCCTCCAGACTTCACCTTCTCCTTCTCCTTCTTCTGCTTCTTCTGCTTCGCCCTCCAGACTTCACCTTCTCCTTCTCCTTCTTCTGCTTCTTCTGCTTCACCCTCCAGACTTCACCTTCTCCTTCTCCTTCTTCTGCTTCTTCTGCTTCACTCTCCTGACTTCACCTTCTCCTTCTCCTTCTTCTACTTCTTCTGATTCACCCTGCAGACTTCACCTTCTCCTTCTCCTTCTTCTGCTTCTTCTGCTGCGCCCTCCAGACTTCACCTTCTCCTTCTCCTTCTTCTGCTTCTTCTGCTTCACCCTCCTGACTTCACCTTCTCCTTCTCCTTCTTCTACTTCTTCTGCTTCACCCCCCTGACTTCACCTGCTCCTTCTCCTTCTTCTGCTTCTTCTGATTCACCCTCCTGACTTCACCTTCTCCTTCTCCTTCTTCTGCTTCTTCTAATTCACCCTCCAGACTTCACCTTCTCCTTCTCCTTCTTCTGCTTCTTCTGATTCACCCTCCAGACTTCACCTTCTCCTTCTCCTTCTTCTGCTTCTTCTGATTCACCCTCCAGACCTCATCTTCTCCTTCTCCTTCTTCTACTTCTTCTGATTCACCCTCCAGACTTCATTTTCTCCTTCTCCTTCTTCTGCTTCTTCTTATTCACCCTCCAGACTTCACCTTCTCCTTCTCCTTCTTCTGCTTCTTCTGATTCACCCTCCAGACTTCACCTTCTCCTTCTCCTTCTTCTGCTTCTTCTGCTTCACCCTCCAGACTTCACCTTCTCCTTCTCCTTCTTCTGCTTCTTCTGCTTCACCCTCCTGACTTCACCTTCTCCTTCTCCTTCTTCTACTTCTTCTGATTCACCCTCCAGACTTCACCTTCTCCTTCTCCTTCTTCTGCTTCTTCTGATTCACCCTCCAGACTTCACCTTCTCCTTCTCCTTCTTCTACTTCTTCTGATTCACCCTCCAGACTACACCTTCTCCTTCTCCTTCTTCTACTTCTTCTGATTCACCCTCCAGACTTCACCTTCTCCTTCTCCTTCTTCTGTTTCTTCTGATTCACCCTCCAGACTTCACCTTCTCCTTCTCCTTCTTCTGCTTCTTCTGATTCACCCTCCAGACTTCACCTTCTCCTTCTCCTTCTTCTGCTTCTTCTGATTCACCCTCCAGACTTCACCTTCTCCTTCTCCTTCTTCTACTTCTTCTGATTCACCCTCCAGACTTCACCTTCTCCTTCTCCTTCTTCTGCTTCTTCTGATTCACCCTCCAGACTTCACCTTCTCCTTCTCCTTCGTCTACTTCTTCTGATTCACCCTCCAGACTACACCTTCTCCTTCTCCTTCTTCTACTTCTTCTGATACACCCTCCAGACTTCACCTTCTCCTTCTCCTTCTTCTGTTTCTTCTGATTCACCCTCCAGACTTCACCTTCTCCTTCTCCATCTTCTCCTTCTTCTGATTCAGCCTCCAGACTTCAACTTCTCCTTCTCCTTCTTCTACTTCTTCTGATTCACCCTCCAGACTTCATCTTCTCCTTCTCCTTCTTCTCCTTCTTCTGATTCACCCTCCAGACTTCACCTTCTCCTTCTCCTTCTTCTGCTTCTTCTGATTCACCCTCCAGACTTCACCTTCTCCTTCTCCTTCTTCTACTTCTTCTGATTCACCCTCCAGACTTCACCTTCTTCTTCTCCTTCTTCTACTTCTTCTGATTCACCCTCCAGTCTTCACCTTCTCCTTCTCCTTCTTCTGTTTCTTCTGCTTCACCCTCCAGACTTCACCTTCTCCTTCTCTTTCTTCTGCTTCTTCTGATTCACCCTCCAGACTTCACCTTCTCCTTCTCCTTCTTCTGATTCTTCTGATTCACCCTCCAGACTTCACCTTCTCCCTCTCCTTCATCTGCTTCTTCTGATTCACCCTCCAGACCTCACCTTCTCCTTCTCCTTCTTCTACTTCTTCTGATTCACCCTCCTGACTTCACCTTCTCCTTCTCCTTCATCTACTTCTTCTGCTTCACCCTCCAGACTTCACCTTCTCCTTCTCCTTCTTCTACTTCTTCTGATTCACCCTCCAGACTTCACCTTCTCCTTCTCCTTCTTATACTTCTTCTGATTCACCCTCCAGACTTCACCTTCTCCTTCTCCTTCTTCTACTTCTTCTGATTCACCCTCCAGACTTCACCTTCTCCTTCTCCTTCTTCTGCTTCTTCTGATTCACCCTCCAGACTTCACCTTCTCCTTCTCCTTATTCTGCTTCTTCTGATTCACCCTCCAGACTTCACCTTCTCCTTCTGCTTCTTCTGCTTCTTCTGATTCACCCTCCAGACTTCACCTTCTCCTTCTCCTTCTCCTGCTTCTTCTGATTCACCCTCCAGACTTCACCTTCTCCTTCTCCTTCTTCTACTTCTTCTGATTCACCCTCCAGACTTCACCTTCTCCTTCTCCTTCTTCTGCTTCTTCTGATTCACCCTCCAGACTTCACCTTCTCCTTCTCCTTCGTCTAATTCTTCTGATTCACCCTCCAGACTACACCTTCTCCTTCTCCTTCTTCTACTTCTTCTGATTCACCCTCCAGACTTCACCCTCTCCTTCTCCTTCTTCTGTTTCTTCTGATTCACCCTCCAGACTTCATCTTCTCCTTCTCCTTCTTCTACTTCTTCTGATTCACCCTCCAGACTTCACCTTCTCCTTCTCCTTCTTCTACTTCTTCTGATTCACCCTCCAGACTTCATCTTCTCCTTCTCCTTCTTCTGCTTCTTCTGATTCACCCTCCAGACTTCACCTTCTCCTTCTCCTTCTTCTGCTTCTTCTGATTCACCCTCCAGACTTCAGCTTCTCCTTCTCCTTCTTCCACTTCTTCTGATTCACCCTCCAGACTTCACCTTCTCCTTCTCCTTCTTCTACTTCTTCTGATTCACCCTCCAGTCTTCACCTTCTCCTTCTCCTTTTTTTGTTTCTTCTGCTTCACCCTCCAGACTTCACCTTCTCCTTCTCTTTGTTCTGCTTCTTCTGATTCACCCTCCAGACTTCACCTTCTCCTTCTCCTTCTTCTGATTCTTCTGATTCACCCTCCAGACTTCACCTTCTCCTTCTCCTTCTTCTGCTTCTTCTGATTCACCCTCCTGACTTCACCTTCTCCTTCTCCTTCTTCTACTTCTTCTGATTCACCCTCCTGACTTCACCTTCTCCTTCTCCTTCTTCTATTTCTTCTGCTTCACCCTCCAGACTTCACCTTCTCCTTCTCCTTCTTCTACTTCTTCTGATTCACCCTCCAGACTTCACCTTCTCCTTCTCCTTCTTCTACTTCTTCTGATTCACCCTCCAGACTTCATCTTCTCCTTCTCCTTCTTCTGCTTCTTCTGATTCACCCTCCTGACTTCACCTTCTCCTTCTCCTTCTTCTATTTCTTCTGCTTCACCCTCCAGACTTCACCTTCTCATTCTCCTTCTTCTACTTCTTCTGATTCACCCTCCAGACTTCACCTTCTCCTTCTCCTTCTTCTGCTTCTTCTGCTTCGCCCTCCAGACTTCACCTTCTCCTTCTCCTTCTTCTGCTTCTTCTGCTTCACTCTCCTGACTTCACCTTCTCCTTCTCCTTCTTCTACTTCTTCTGATTCACCCTCCAGACTTCACCCTCTCCTTCTCCTTCTTCTGCTTCTTCTGCTTCACCCTCCAGACTTCACCTTCTCCTTCTCCTTCTTCTGCTTCTTCTGCTTCACCGTCCTGACTTCACCTTCTCCTTCTCCTTCTTCTACTTCTTCTGCTTCACCCCCCTGACTTCACCTGCTCCTTCTCCTTCTTCTGCTTCTTCTGATTCACCCTCCTAACTTCACCTTCTCCTTCTCGTTATTCTGCTTCTTCTGATTCAACCTCCAGACTTCACCTTCTCCTTCTCCTTCTTCTGCTTCTTCTGATTCACCCTCCAGACTTCACCTTCTCCTTCTCCTTCTTCTGTTTCTTCTGATTCGCCCTCCAGACTTCACCTTCTCCTTCTCCTTCTTCTGCTTCTTCTGATTCACCCTCCTGACTTCACCTTCTCCTTCTCCTTCTTCTACTTCTTCTGATTCACCCTCCTGACTTCACCTTCTCCTTCTCCTTCTTCTACTTCTTCTGATTCACCCTCCAGACTTCACCTTATCCTTCTCCTTCTTCTGCTTCTTCTGATTCACCCTCCAGACTTCACCTTCTCATTCTCCTTCTTCTGCTTCTTCTGCTGCGCCCTCCAGACTTCACCTTCTCCTTCTCCTTCTTCTGCTTCTTCTGCTTCACACTCCAGACTTCACCTTCTCCTTCTCCTTCTTCTGCTTCTTCTGCTGCGCCCTCCAGGCTTCACCTTCTCCTTCTCCTTCTTCTGCTTCTTCTGCTTCACAGTCCTGACTTCACCTTCTCCTTCTCCTTCTGCTACTTCTTCTGCGACACCCCCCTGACTTCACCTGCTCCTTCTCCTTCTTCTGCTTCTTCTGATTCACCCTCCTAAATTCACCTTCTCCTTCTCCTTCTTCTGCTTCTTCTGATTCACCCTCCTGACTTCACCTTCTCCTTCTCCTTCTTCTGCTTCTTCTGATTCACCCTCCAGACTTCACCTTCTCCTTCTCCTTCTTCTGCTTCTTCTGATTCACCCTCCAGACTTCACCTTCTCCTTCTCCTTCTTCTGCTTCTTCTGCTTCACCCTCCAGACTTCACCTTCTCCTTCTCCTTCTTCTGCTTCTTCTGCTTCACCCTCCTGACTTCACCTTCTCCTTCTCCTTCTTCTACTTCTTCTGATTCACCCTCCTGACTTCACCTTCTCCTTCTCCTTCTTCTACTTCTTCTGCTTCACCCTCCAGACTTCACCTTCTCCTTCTCCTTCTTCTACTTCTTCTGATTCACCCTCCAGACTTCACCTTCTCCTTCTCCTTCTTCTACTTCTTCTGATTCACCCTCCAGACTTCACCTTCTCCTTCTCCTTCTTCTACTTCTTCTGATTCATCCTCCAGACTTCACCTTCTCCTTCTCCTTCTTCTGCTTCTTCTGATTCACCCTCCAGACTTCACCTTCTCCTTCTCCTTATTCTGCTTCTTCTGATTCACCCTCCAGACTTCACCTTCTCCTTCTCCTTCTTCTGCTTCTTCTGATTCACCCTCCAGACTTCACCTTCTCCTTCTCCTTCTTCTGCTTCTTCTGATTCACCCTCCAGACTTCACCTTCTCCTTCTCCTTCTTCTACTTCTTCTGATTCACCCTCCAGACTTCATCTTCTCCTTCTCCTTCTTCTGCTTCTTCTGATTCACCCTCCAGACTTCACCTTCTCCTTCTCCTTCGTCTACTTCTTCTGATTCACCCTCCAGACTACACCTTCTCCTTCTCCTTCTTCTACTCCTTCTGATTCACCCTCCAGACTTCACCTTCTCCTTCTCCTTCTTCTGTTTCTTCTGATTCACCCTCCAGACTTCACCTTCTCCTTCTCCTTCTTCTACTTCTTCTGATTCACCCTCCAGACTTCACCTTCTCCTTCTCCTTCGTCTACTTCTTCTGATTCACCCTCCAGACTACACCTTCTCCTTCTCCTTCTTCTACTTCTTCTGATTCACCCTCCAGACTTCACCTTCTCCTTCTCCTTCTTCTGTTTCTTCTGATTCACCCTCCAGACTTCACCTTCTCCTTCTCCTTCTTCTGCTTCTTCTGATTCACCCTCCAGACTTCACCTTCTCCTTCTCCTTCTTCTGCTTCTTCTGATTCACCCTCCAGACTTCACCTTCTCCTTCTCCTTCTTCTACTTCTTCTGATTCACCCTCCAGACTTCACCTTCTCCTTCTCCTTCTTCTGCTTCTTCTGATTCACCCTCCAGACTTCACCTTCTCCTTCTCCTTCGTCTACTTCTTCTGATTCACCCTCCAGACTACACCTTCTCCTTCTCCATCTTCTACTTCTTCTGATACACCCTCCAGACTTCACCTTCTCCTTCTACTTCTTCTGTTTCTTCTGATTCACCCTCCAGACTTCACCTTCTCCTTCTCCTTCTTCTCCTTCTTCTGATTCAGCCTCCAGACTTCACCTTCTCCTTCTCCTTCTTCTACTTCTTCTGATTCACCCTCCAGACTTCATCTTCTCCTTCTCCTTCTTCTCCTTCTTCTGATTCACCCTCCAGACTTCACCTTCTCCTTCTCCTTCTTCTGCTTCTTCTGATTCACCCTCCAGACTTCACCTTCTCCTTCTCCTTCTTCTACTTCTTCTGATTCACACTCCAGACTTCACCTTCTTCTTCTCCTTCTTCTACTTCTTCTGATTCACCCTCCAGTCTTCACCTTCTCCTTCTCCTTCTTCTGTTTCTTCTGCTTCACCCTCCAGACTTCACCTTCTCCTTCTCTTTCTTCTGCTTCTTCTGATTCACCCTCCAGACTTCACCTTCTCCTTCTCCTTCTTCTGATTCTTCTGATTCACCCTCCAGACTTCACCTTCTCCCTCTCCTTCTTCTGCTTCTTCTGATTCACCCTCCAGACCTCACCTTCTCCTTCTCCTTCTTCTACTTCTTCTGATTCACCCTCCTGACTTCACCTTCTCCTTCTCCTTCATCTACTTCTTCTGCTTCACCCTCCAGACTTCACCTTCTCCTTCTCCTTCTTCTACTTCTTCTGATTCACCCTCCAGACTTCACCTTCTCCTTCTCCTTCTTATACTTCTTCTGATTCACCCTCCAGACTTCACCTTCTCCTTCTCCTTCTTCTACTTCTTCTGATTCACCCTCCAGACTTCACCTTCTCCTTCTCCTTCTTCTGCTTCTTCTGATTCACCCTCCAGACTTCACCTTCTCCTTCTCCTTATTCTGCTTCTTCTGATTCACCCTCCAGACTTCACCTTCTCCTTCTCCTTCTTCTGCTTCTTCTGATTCACCCTCCAGACTTCACCTTCTCCTTCTCCTTCTTCTGCTTCTTCTGATTCACCCTCCATACTTCACCTCCTCCTTCTCCTTCTTCTACTTCTTCTGATTCACCCTCCAGACTTCACCTTCTCCTTCTCCTTCTTCTGCTTCTTCTGATTCACCCTCCAGACTTCACCTTCTCCTTCTCCTTCGTCTACTTCTTCTGATTCACCCTCCAGACTACACCTTCTCCTTCTCCTTCTTCTACTTCTTCTGATTCACCCTCCAGACTTCACCCTCTCCTTCTCCTTCTTCTGTTTCTTCTGATTCACCCTCCAGACTTCATCTTCTCCTTCTCCTTCTTCTACTTCTTCTGATTCACCCTCCAGACTTCACCTTCTCCTTCTCCTTCTTCTACTTCTTCTGATTCACCCTCCAGACTTCATCTTCTCCTTCTCCTTCTTCTGCTTCTTCTGATTCACCCTCCAGACTTCACCTTCTCCTTCTCCTTCTTCTGCTTCTTCTGATTCACCCTCCAGACTTCAACTTCTCCTTCTCCTTCTTCCACTTCTTCTGATTCACCCTCCAGACTTCACCTTCTCCTTCTCCTTCTTCTACTTCTTCTGATTCACCCTCCAGTCTTCACCTTCTCCTTCTCCTTTTTTTGTTTCTTCTGCTTCACCCTCCAGACTTCACCTTCTCCTTCTCTTTCTTCTGCTTCTTCTGATTCACCCTCCAGACTTCACCTTCTCCTTCTCCTTCTTCTGATTCTTCTGATTCACCCTCCAGACTTCACCTTCTCCTTCTCCTTCTTCTGCTTCTTCTGATTCACCCTCCTGACTTCACCTTCTCCTTCTCCTTCTTCTACTTCTTCTGGTTCACCCTCCTGACTTCACCTTCTCCTTCTCCTTCTTCTATTTCTTCTGCTTCACCCTCCAGACTTCACCTTCTCCTTCTCCTTCTTCTACTTCTTCTGATTCACCCTCCAGACTTCACCTTCTCCTTCTCCTTCTTCTACTTCTTCTGATTCACCCTCCAGACTTCATCTTCTCCTTCTCCTTCTTCTGCTTCTTCTGATTCACCCTCCAGACTTCACCTTCTCCTTCTCCTTCTTCTGCTTCTTCTGATTCACCCTCCAGACTTCAACTTCTCCTTCTCCTTCTTCCACTTCTTCTGATTCACTCTCCAGACTTCACCTTCTCCTTCTCCTTCTTCTACGTCTTCTGATTCACCCTCCAGTCTTCACCTTCTCCTTCTCCTTTTTTTGTTTCTTCTGCTTCACCCTCCAGACTTCACCTTCTCCTTCTCTTTCTTCTGCTTCTTCTGATTCACCCTCCAGACTTCATCTTCTCCTTCTCCTTCTTCTGATTCTTCTGATTCACCCTCCAGACTTCACCTTCTCCTTCTCCTTCTTCTGCTTCTTCTGATTCACCCTCCTGACTTCACCTTCTCCTTCTCCTTCTTCTACTTCTTCTGATTCACCCTCCTGACGTCACCTTCTCCTTCTCCTTCTTCTACTTCTTCTGCTTCACCCTCCAGACTTCACCTTCTCCTTCTCCTTCTTCTACTTCTTCTGATTCACCCTCCAGACTTCACCTTCTCCTTCTCCTTCTTCTGCTTCTTCTGATTCACCCTCCAGACTTCACCTTCTCATTCTCCTTCTTCTGCTTCTTCTGCTGCGCCCTCCAGACTTCACCTTCTCCTTCTCCTTCTTCTGCTTCTTCTGCTTCACACTCCAGACTTCACCTTCTCCTTCTCCTTCTTCTGCTTCTTCTGCTGCGCCCTCCAGGCTTCACCTTCTCCTTCTCCTTCTTCTGCTTCTTCTGCTTCACCGTCCTGACTTCACCTTCTCCTTCTCCTTCTTCTGCTTCTTCTGATTCACCCTCCAGACTTCACCTTCTCCTTCTCCTTCTTCTACTTCTTCTGATTCACCCTCCAGTCTTCACCTTCTCCTTCTCCTTCTTCTGTTTCTTCTGCTTCACCCTCCAGACTTCACCTTCTCCTTCTCTTTCTTCTGCTTCTTCTGATTCACCCTCCAGACTTCACCTTCTCCTTCTCCTTCTTCTGATTCTTCTGATTCACCCTCCAGACTTCACCTTCTCCTTCTCCTTCTTCTGCTTCTTCTGATTCACCCTCCAGAACTCACCTTCTCCTTCTCCTTCTTCTACTTCTTCTGATTCACCCTCCTGAATTCACCTTCTCCTTCTCCTTCATCTACTTCTTCTGCTTCACCCTCCAGACTTCACCTTCTCCTTCTCCTTCTTCTACTTCTTCTGATTCCCCCTCCAGACTTCACCTTCTCCTTCTCCTTCTTATACTTCTTCTGATTCACCCTCCAGACTTCACCTTCTCCTTCTCCTTCTTCTACTTCTTCTGATTCACCCTCCAGACTTCACCTTCTCCTTCTCCTTCTTCTGCTTCTTCTGATTCACCCTCCAGACTTCACCTTCTCCTTCTCCTTATTCTGCTTCTTCTGATTCACCCTCCAGACTTCACCTTCTCCTTCTCCTTCTTCTGCTTCTTCTGATTCACCCTCCAGACTTCACCTTCTCCTTCTCCTTCTTCTGCTTCTTCTGATTCACCCTCCAGACTTCACCTTCTCCTTCTCCTTCTTCTACTGCTTCTGATTCACCCTCCACACTTCACCTTCTCCTTCTCCTTCGTCTACTTCTTCTGATTCACCCTCCAGACTACACCTTCTCCTTCTCCTTCTTCTACTTCTTCTGATTCACCCTCCAGACTTCACCTTCTCCTTCTCCTTCTTCTGTTTCTTCTGATTCACCCTCCAGACTTCATCTTCTCCTTCTCCTTCTTCTACTTCTTCTGATTCACCCTCCAGACTTCACCTTCTCCTCCTCCTTCTTCTACTTCTTCTGATTCACCCTCCAGACTTCATCTTCTCCTTCTCCTTCTTCTGCTTCTTCTGATTCACCATCCAGACTTCACCTTCTCCTTCTCCTTCTTCTGCTTCTTCTGATTCACCCTCCAGACTTCAACTTCTCCTTCTCCTTCTTCCACTTCTTCTGATTCACCCTCCAGACTTCACCTTCTCCTTCTCCTTCTTCTACTTCTTCTGATTCACCCTCCAGTCTTCACCTTCTCCTTCTCCTTTTTTTGTTTCTTCTGCTTCACCCTCCAGACTTCACCTTCTCCTTCTCTTTCTTCTGCTTCTTCTGATTCACCCTCCAGACTTCACCTTCTCCTTCTCCTTCTTCTGATTCTTCTGATTCACCCTCCAGACTTCACCTTCTCCTTCTCCTTCTTCTGCTTCTTCTGATTCACCCTCCTGACTTCACCTTCTCCTTCTCCTTCTTCTACTTCTTCTGATTCACCCTCCTGACTTCACCTTCTCCTTCTCCTTCTTCTACTTCTTCTGCTTCACCCTCCAGACTTCACCTTCTCCTTCTCCTTCTTCTACTTCTTCTGATTCACCCTCCAGACTTCACCTTCTCCTTCTCCTTCTTCTGCTTCTTCTGATTCACCCTCCAGACTGCACCTTCTCATTCTCCTTCTTCTGCTTCTTCTGATGCGCCCTCCAGACTTCACCTTCTCCTTCTCCTTCTTCTGCTTCTTCTGCTTCACACTCCAGACTTCACCTTCTCCTTCTCCTTCTTCTGCTTCTTCTGCTGCGCCCTCCAGGCTTCACCTTCTCCTTCTCCTTCTTCTGCTTCTTCTGCTTCACCGTCCTGACTTCACCTTCTCCTTCTCCTTCTTCTACTTCTTCTGCTACACCCCCCTGACTTCACCTGCTCCTTCTCCTTCTTCTGCTTCTTCTGATTCACCCTCCTAAATTCACCTTCTCCTTCTCCTTCTTCTGCTTCTTCTGATTCACCCTCCTGACTTCACCTTCTCCTTCTCCTTCTTCTGCTTCTTCTGATTCACCCTCCAGACTTCACCTTCTCCTTCTCCTTCTTCTGCTTCTTCTGATTCACCCTCCAGACTTCACCTTCTCCTTCTCCTTCTTCTGCTTCTTCTGATTCACCCTCCAGACCTCACCTTCTCCTTCTCCTTCTTCTGCTTCTTCTGCTTCACCGTCCTGACTTCACCTTCTCCTTCTCCTTCTTCTGCTTCTACTGATTCACCCTCCAGACTTCACCTTCTCCTTCTCCTTCTTCTACTTCTTCTGATTCACCCTCCAGTCTTCACCTTCTCCTTCTCCTTCTTCTGTTTCCTCTGCTTCACCCTCCAGACTTCACCTTCTCTTTCTCTTTCTTCTGCTTCTTCTGATTCACCCTCCAGACTTCACCTTCTCCTTCTCCTTCTTCTGATTCTTCTGATTCACCCTCCAGACTTCACCTTCTCCTTCTCCTTCTTCTGCTTCTTCTGATTCACCCTCCAGAACTCACCTTCTCCTTCTCCTTCTTCTACTTCTTCTGATTCACCCTCCTGAATTCACCTTCTCCTTCTCCTTCATCTTCTTCTTCTGCTTCACCCTCCAGACTTCACCTTCTCCTTCTCCTTCTTCTACTTCTTCTGATTCACCCTCCAGACTTCACCTTCTCCTTCTCCTTCTTATACTTCTTCTGATTCACCCTCCAGACTTCACCTTCTCCTTCTCCTTCTTCTACTTCTTCTGATTCACCCTCCAGACTTCACCTTCTCCTTCTCCTTCTTCTGCTTCTTCTGATTCACCCTCCAGACTTCACCTTCTCCTTCTCCTTATTCTGCTTCTTCTGATTCACCCTCCAGACTTCACCTTCTCCTTCTCCTTCTTCTGCTTCTTCTGCTTCACCCTCCAGACCTCACCTTCTCCTTCTCCTTCTTCTGCTTCTTCTGCTTCACCGTCCTGACTTCACCTTCTCCTTCTCCTTCTTCTGCTTCTTCTGATTCACCCTCCAGACTTCACCTTCTCCTTCTCCTTCTTCTACTTCTTCTGACTCACCCTCCAGTCTTCACCTTCTCCTTCTCCTTCTTCTGTTTCTTCTGCTTCACCCTCCAGACTTCACCTTCTCCTTCTCTTTCTTCTGCTTCTTCTGATTCACCCTCCAGACTTCACCTTCTCCTTCTCCTTCTTCTGATTCTTCTGATTCACCCTCCAGACTTCACCTTCTCCTTCTCCTTCTTCTGCTTCTTCTGATTCACCCTCCAGAACTCACCTTCTCCTTCTCCTTCTTCTACTTCTTCTGATTCACCCTCCTGAATTCAACTTCTCCTTCTCCTTCATCTTCTTCTTCTGCTTCACCCTCCAGACTTCACCTTCTCCTTCTCCTTCTTCTACTTCTTCTGATTCACCCTCCAGACTTCACCTTCTCCTTCTCCTTCTTATACTTCTTCTGATTCACCCTCCAGACTTCACCTTCTCCTTCTCCTTCTACTACTTCTTCTGATTCACCCTCCAGACTTCACCTTCTCCTTCTCCTTCTTCTGCTTCTTCTGATTCACCCTCCAGACTTCACCTTCTCCTTCTCCTTATTCTGCTTCTTCTGATTCACCCTCCAGACTTCACCTTCTCCTTCTCCTTCTTCTGCTTCTTCTGATTCACCCTCCAGACTTCACCTTCTCCTTCTCCTTCTTCTGCTTCTTCTGATTCACCCTCCAGACTTCACCTTCTCCTTCTCCTTCTTCTACTTCTTCTGATTCACCCTCCAGACTTCACCTTCTCCTTCTCCTTCTTCTGCTTCTTCTGATTCACCCTCCAGACTTCACCTTCTCCTTCTCCTTCGTCTACTTCTTCTGATTCACCCTCCAGACTACACCTTCTCCTTCTCCTTCTTCTACTTCTTCTGATTCACCCTCCAGACTTCACCTTCTCCTTCTCCTTCTTCTACTTCTTCTGATTCACCCTCCAGACTTCACCTTCTCCTTCTCCTTTTTCTACTTCTTCTGATTCACCCTCCAGACTTCACCTTCTCCTTCTCCTTCTTCTGCTTCTTCTGATTCACCCTCCAGAACTCACCTTCTCCTTCTCCTTCTTCTACTTCTTCTGATTCACCCTCCTGAATTCACCTTCTCCTTCTCCTTCATCTTCTTCTTCTGCTTCACCCTCCAGACTTCACCTTCTCCTTCTCCTTCTTCTACTTCTTCTGATTCACCCTCCAGACTTCACCTTCTCCTTCTCCTTCTTATACTTCTTCTGATTCACCCTCCAGACTTCACCTTCTCCTTCTCCTTCTTCTACTTCTTCTGATCCACCCTCCAGACTTCACCTTCTCCTTCTCCTTCTTCTGCTTCTTCTGATTCACCCTCCAGACTTCACCTTCTCCTTCTCCTTATTCTGCTTCTTCTGATTCACCCTCCAGACTTCACCTTCTCCTTCTCCTTCTTCTGCTTCTTCTGCTTCACCCTCCAGACCTCACCTTCTCCTTCTCCTTCTTCTGCTTCTTCTGCTTCACCGTCCTGACTTCACCTTCTCCTTCTCCTTCTTCTGCTTCTTCTGATTCACCCTCCAGACTTCACCTTCTCCTTCTCCTTCTTCTACTTCTTCTGATTCACCCTCCAGTCTTCACCTTCTCCTTCTCCTTCTTCTGTTTCTTCTGCTTCACCCTCCAGACTTCACCTTCTCCTTCTCCTTCTTCTGCTTCTTCTGCTTCACCGTCCTGACTTCACCTTCTCCTTCTCCTTCTTCTGCTTCTTCTGATTCACCCTCCAGACTTCACCTTCTCCTTCTCCTTCTTCTACTTCTTCTGACTCACCCTCCAGTCTTCACCTTCTCCTTCTCCTTCTTCTGTTTCTTCTGCTTCACCCTCCAGACTTCACCTTCTCCTTCTCTTTCTTCTGCTTCTTCTGATTCACCCTCCAGACTTCACCTTCTCCTTCTCCTTCTTCTGATTCTTCTGATTCACCCTCCAGACTTCACCTTCTCCTTCTCCTTCTTCTGCTTCTTCTGATTCACCCTCCAGAACTCACCTTCTCCTTCTCCTTCTTCTACTTCTTCTGATTCACCCTCCTGAATTCAACTTCTCCTTCTCCTTCATCTTCTTCTTCTGCTTCACCCTCCAGACTTCACCTTCTCCTTCTCCTTCTTCTACTTCTTCTGATTCACCCTCCAGACTTCACCTTCTCCTGCTCCTTCTTATACTTCTTCTGATTCACCCTCCAGACTTCACCTTCTCCTTCTCCTTCTTCTACTTCTTCTGATTCACCCTCCAGACTTCACCTTCTCCTTCTCCTTCTTCTGCTTCTTCTGATTCACCCTCCAGACTTCACCTTCTCCTTCTCCTTATTCTGCTTCTTCTGATTCACCCTCCAGACTTCACCTTCTCCTTCTCCTTCTTCTGCTTCTTCTGATTCACCCTCCAGACTTCACCTTCTCCTTCTCCTTCTTCTGCTTCTTCTGATTCACCCTCCAGACTTCACCTTCTCCTTCTCCTTCTTCTCCTTCTTCTGATTCACCCTCCAGACTTCACCTTCTCCTTCTCCTTCTTCTGCTTCTTCTGATTCACCCTCCAGACTTCACCTTCTCCTTCTCCTTCGTCTACTTCTTCTGATTCACCCTCCAGACTACACCTTCTCCTTCTCCTTCTTCTACTTCTTCTGATTCACCCTCCAGACTTCACCTTCTCCTTCTCCTTCTTCTACTTCTTCTGATTCACCCTCCAGACTTCACCTTCTCCTTCTCCTTTTTCTACTTCTTCTGATTCACCCTCCAGACTTCACCTTCTCCTTCTCCTTCTTCTGCTTCTTCTGATTCACCCTCCAGAACTCACCTTCTCCTTCTCCTTCTTCTACTTCTTCTGATTCACCCTCCTGAATTCACCTTCTCCTTCTCCTTCATCTTCTTCTTCTGCTTCACCCTCCAGACTTCACCTTCTCCTTCTCCTTCTTCTACTTCTTCTGATTCACCCTCCAGACTTCACCTTCTCCTTCTCCTTCTTATACTTCTTCTGATTCACCCTCCAGACTTCACCTTCTCCTTCTCCTTCTTCTACTTCTTCTGATCCACCCTCCAGACTTCACCTTCTCCTTCTCCTTCTTCTGCTTCTTCTGATTCACCCTCCAGACTTCACCTTCTCCTTCTCCTTATTCTGCTTCTTCTGATTCACCCTCCAGACTTCACCTTCTCCTTCTCCTTCTTCTGCTTCTTCTGCTTCACCCTCCAGACCTCACCTTCTCCTTCTCCTTCTTCTGCTTCTTCTGCTTCACCGTCCTGACTTCACCTTCTCCTTCTCCTTCTTCTGCTTCTTCTGATTCACCCTCCAGACTTCACCTTCTCCTTCTCCTTCTTCTACTTCTTCTGATTCACCCTCCAGTCTTCACCTTCTCCTTCTCCTTCTTCTGTTTCTTCTGCTTCACCCTCCAGACTTCACCTTCTCCTTCTCTTTCTGCTGCTTCTTCTGATTCACCCTCCAGACTTCACCTTCTCCTTCTCCTTCTTCTGATTCTTCTGATTCACCGCCCAGACTTCACCTTCTCCTTCTCCTTCTTCTGCTTCTTCTGATTCACCCTCCAGAACTCACCTTCTCCTTCTCCTTCTTCTACTTCTTCTGATTCACCCTCCTGAATTCACCTTCTCCTTCTCCTTCATCTTCTTCTTCTGCTTCACCCTCCAGACTTCACCTTCTCCTTCTCCTTCTTCTACTTCTTCTGATTCACCCTCCAGACTTCACCTTCTCCTTCTCCTTCTTATACTTCTTCTGATTCACCCTCCAGACTTCACCTTCTCCTTCTCCTTCTTCTACTTCTTCTGATTCACCCTCCAGACTTCACCTTCTCCTTCTCCTTCTTCTGCTTCTTCTGATACACCCTCCAGACTTCACCTTCTCCTTCTCCTTATTCTGCTTCTTCTGATTCACCCTCCAGACTTCACCTTCTCCTTCTCCTTCTTCTGCTTCTTCTGATTCACCCTCCAGACTTCACCTTCTCCTTCTCCTTCTTCTGCTTCTTCTGATTCACCCTCCAGACTTCACCTTCTCCTTCTCCTTCTTCTACTTCTTCTGATTCACCCTCCAGACTTCACCTTCTCCTTCTCCTTCTTCTGCTTCTTCTGATTCACCCTCCAGACTTCACCTTCTCCTTCTCCTTCGTCTACTTCTTCTGATTCACCCTCCAGACTACACCTTCTCCTTCTCCTTCTTCTACTTCTTCTGATTCACCCTCCAGACTTCACCTTCTCCTTCTCCTTCTTCTGTTTCTTCTGATTCACCCTCCAGACTTCATCTTCTCCTTCTCCTTCTTCTACTTCTTCTGATTCACCCTCCAGACTTCACCTTCTCCTTCTCCTTCTTCTACTTCTTCTGATTCACCCTCCAGACTTCATCTTCTCCTTCTCCTTCTTCTGCTTCTTCTGATTCACCATCCAGACTTCACCTTCTCCTTCTCCTTCTTCTGCTTCTTCTGATTCACCCTCCAGACTTCAACTTCTCCTTCTCCTTCTTCCACTTCTTCTGATTCACCCTCCAGACTTCACCTTCTCCTTCTCCTTCTTCTACTTCTTCTGATTCACCCTCCAGACTTCACCTTCTCCTGCTCCTTCTTATACTTCTTCTGATTCACCCTCCAGACTTCACCTTCTCCTTCTCCTTCTTCTACTTCTTCTGATTCACCCTCCAGACTTCACCTTCTCCTTCTCCTTCTTCTGCTTCTTCTGATTCACCCTCCAGACTTCACCTTCTCCTTCTCCTTATTCTGCTTCTTCTGATTCACCCTCCAGACTTCACCTTCTCCTTCTCCTTCTTCTGCTTCTTCTGATTCACCCTCCAGACTTCACCTTCTCCTTCTCCTTCTTCTGCTTCTTCTGATTCACCCTCCAGACTTCACCTTCTCCTTCTCCTTCTTCTCCTTCTTCTGATTCACCCTCCAGACTTCACCTTCTCCTTCTCCTTCTTCTGCTTCTTCTGATTCACCCTCCAGACTTCACCTTCTCCTTCTCCTTCGTCTACTTCTTCTGATTCACCCTCCAGACTACACCTTCTCCTTCTCCTTCTTCTACTTCTTCTGATTCACCCTCCAGACTTCACCTTCTCCTTCTCCTTCTTCTACTTCTTCTGATTCACCCTCCAGACTTCACCTTCTCCTTCTCCTTTTTCTACTTCTTCTGATTCACCCTCCAGACTTCACCTTCTCCTTCTCCTTCTTCTGCTTCTTCTGATTCACCCTCCAGAACTCACCTTCTCCTTCTCCTTCTTCTACTTCTTCTGATTCACCCTCCTGAATTCACCTTCTCCTTCTCCTTCATCTTCTTCTTCTGCTTCACCCTCCAGACTTCACCTTCTCCTTCTCCTTCTTCTACTTCTTCTGATTCACCCTCCAGACTTCACCTTCTCCTTCTCCTTCTTATACTTCTTCTGATTCACCCTCCAGACTTCACCTTCTCCTTCTCCTTCTTCTACTTCTTCTGATCCACCCTCCAGACTTCACCTTCTCCTTCTCCTTCTTCTGCTTCTTCTGATTCACCCTCCAGACTTCACCTTCTCCTTCTCCTTATTCTGCTTCTTCTGATTCACCCTCCAGACTTCACCTTCTCCTTCTCCTTCTTCTGCTTCTTCTGCTTCACCCTCCAGACCTCACCTTCTCCTTCTCCTTCTTCTGCTTCTTCTGCTTCACCGTCCTGACTTCACCTTCTCCTTCTCCTTCTTCTGCTTCTTCTGATTCACCCTCCAGACTTCACCTTCTCCTTCTCCTTCTTCTACTTCTTCTGATTCACCCTCCAGTCTTCACCTTCTCCTTCTCCTTCTTCTGTTTCTTCTGCTTCACCCTCCAGACTTCACCTTCTCCTTCTCTTTCTGCTGCTTCTTCTGATTCACCCTCCAGACTTCACCTTCTCCTTCTCCTTCTTCTGATTCTTCTGATTCACCGTCCAGACTTCACCTTCTCCTTCTCCTTCTTCTGCTTCTTCTGATTCACCCTCCAGAACTCACCTTCTCCTTCTCCTTCTTCTACTTCTTCTGATTCACCCTCCTGAATTCACCTTCTCCTTCTCCTTCATCTTCTTCTTCTGCTTCACCCTCCAGACTTCACCTTCTCCTTCTCCTTCTTCTACTTCTTCTGATTCACCCTCCAGACTTCACCTTCTCCTTCTCCTTCTTATACTTCTTCTGATTCACCCTCCAGACTTCACCTTCTCCTTCTCCTTCTTCTACTTCTTCTGATTCACCCTCCAGACTTCACCTTCTCCTTCTCCTTCTTCTGCTTCTTCTGATACACCCTCCAGACTTCACCTTCTCCTTCTCCTTATTCTGCTTCTTCTGATTCACCCTCCAGACTTCACCTTCTCCTTCTCCTTCTTCTGCTTCTTCTGATTCACCCTCCAGACTTCACCTTCTCCTTCTCCTTCTTCTGCTTCTTCTGATTCACCCTCCAGACTTCACCTTCTCCTTCTCCTTCTTCTACTTCTTCTGATTCACCCTCCAGACTTCACCTTCTCCTTCTCCTTCTTCTGCTTCTTCTGATTCACCCTCCAGACTTCACCTTCTCCTTCTCCTTCTTCTGTTTCTTCTGATTCACCCTCCAGACTTCATCTTCTCCTTCTCCTTCTTCTACTTCTTCTGATTCACCCTCCAGACTTCACCTTCTCCTTCTCCTTCTTCTACTTCTTCTGATTCACCCTCCAGACTTCATCTTCTCCTTCTCCTTCTTCTGCTTCTTCTGATTCACCATCCAGACTTCACCTTCTCCTTCTCCTTCTTCTGCTTCTTCTGATTCACCCTCCAGACTTCAACTTCTCCTTCTCCTTCTTCCACTTCTTCTGATTCACCCTCCAGACTTCACCTTCTCCTTCTCCTTCTTCTACTTCTTCTGATTCACCCTCCAGTCTTCACCTTCTCCTTCTCCTTTTTTTGTTTCTTCTGCTTCACCCTCCAGACTTCACCTTCTCCTTCTCTTTCTTCTGCTTCTTCTGATTCACCCTCCAGACTTCACCTTCTCCTTCTCCTTCTTCTGATTCTTCTGATTCACCCTCCAGACTTCACCTTCTCCTTCTCCTTCTTCTGCTTCTTCTGATTCACCCTCCTGACTTCACCTTCTCCTTCTCCTTCTTCTACTTCTTCTGATTCACCCTCCTGACTTCACCTTCTCCTTCTCCTTCTTCTACTTCTTCTGCTTCACCCTCCAGACTTCACCTTCTCCTTCTCCTTCTTCTACTTCTTCTGATTCACCCTCCAGACTTCACCTTCTCCTTCTCCTTCTTCTGCTTCTTCTGATTCACCCTCCAGACTTCACCTTCTCATTCTCCTTCTTCTGCTTCTTCTGCTGCGCCCTCCAGACTTCACCTTCTCCTTCTCCTTCTTCTGCTTCTTCTGCTTCACACTCCAGACTTCACCTTCTCCTTCTCCTTCTTCTGCTTCTTCTGCTGCGCCCTCCAGGCTTCACCTTCTCCTTCTCCTTCTTCTGCTTCTTCTGCTTCACCGTCCTGACTTCACCTTCTCCTTCTCCTTCTTCTACTTCTTCTGCTACACCCCCCTGACTTCACCTGCTCCTTCTCCTTCTTCTGCTTCTTCTGATTCACCCTCCTAAATTCACCTTCTCCTTCTCCTTCTTCTGCTTCTTCTGATTCACCCTCCTGACTTCACCTTCTCCTTCTCCTTCTTCTGCTTCTTCTGATTCACCCTCCAGACTTCACCTTCTCCTTCTCCTTCTTCTGCTTCTTCTGATTCACCCTCCAGACTTCACCTTCTCCTTCTCCTTCTTCTGCTTCTTCTGATTCACCCTCCAGACCTCACCTTCTCCTTCTCCTTCTTCTACTTCTTCTGATTCAGCCTCCAGACTTCACCTTCTCCTTCTCCTTCTTCTACTTCTTCTGATTCACCCTCCAGACTTCATCTTCTCCTTCTCCTTCTTCTCCTTCTTCTGATTCACCCTCCAGACTTCACCTTCTCCTTCTCCTTCTTCTGCTTCTTCTGATTCACCCTCCAGACTTCACCTTCTCCTTCTCCTTCTTCTACTTCTTCTGATTCACCCTCCAGACTTCACCTTCTCCTTCTCCTTCTTCTACTTCTTCTGATTCACCCTCCAGTCTACACCTTCTCCTTCTCCTTCTATTGTTTCTTCTGCTTCACCCTCCAGACTTCACCTTCTCCTTCTCTTTCTTCTGCTTCTTCTGATTCACCCTCCAGACTTCACCTTCTCCTTCTCCTTCTTCTGATTCTTCTGATTCACCCTCCAGACTTCACCTTCTCCTTCTCCTTCTTCTGCTTCTTCTGATTCACCCTCCAGAACTCACCTTCTCCTTCTCCTTCTTCTACTTCTTCTGATTCACCCTCCTGACTTCACCTTCTCCTTCTCCTTCATCTACTTCTTCTGCTTCACCCTCCAGACTTCACCTTCTCCTTCTCCTTCTTCTACTTCTTCTGATTCACCCTCCAGACTTCACCTTCTCCTTCTCCTTCTTATACTTCTTCTGATTCACCCTCCAGACTTCACCTTCTCCTTCTCCTTCTTCTACTTCTTCTGATTCACCCTCCAGACTTCACCTTCTCCTTCTCCTTCTTCTGCTTCTTCTGATTCACCCTCCAGACTTCACCTTCTCCTTCTCCTTATTCTGCTTCTTCTGATTCACCCTCCAGACTTCACCTTCTCCTTCTCCTTCTTCTGCTTCTTCTGATTCACCCTCCAGACTTCACCTTCTCCTTCTCCTTCTTCTGCTTCTTCTGATTCACCCTCCAGACTTCACCTTCTCCTTCTCCTTCTTCTACTTCTTCTGATTCACCCTCCAGACTTCACCTTCTCCTTCTCCTTCTTCTGCTTCTTCTGATTCACCCTCCAGACTTCACCTTCTCCTTCTCCTTCGTCTACTTCTTCTGATTCACCCTCCAGACTACACCTTCTCCTTCTCCTTCTTCTACTTCTTTTGATTCACCCTCCAGACTTCACCTTCTCCTTCTCCTTCTTCTGTTTCTTCTGATTCACCCTCCAGACTTCACCTTCTCCTTCTCCTTCTTCTACTTCTTCTGATTCACCCTCCAGATATCACCTTCTCCTTCTCCTTCTTCTACTTCTTCTGATTCACCCTCCAGACTTCATCTTCTCCTTCTCCTTCTTCTGCTTCTTCTGATTCACCCTCCAGACTTCACCTTCTCCTTCTCCTTCTTCTGCTTCTTCTGATTCACCCTCCAGACTTCAACTTCTCCTTCTCCTTCTTCTGCTTCTTCTGATTCACCCTCCAGACTTCACCTTCTCCTTCTCCTTCGTCTACTTCTTCTGATTCACCCTCCAGACTACACCTTCTCCTTCTCCTTCTTCTACTTCTTCTGATTCACCCTCCAGACTTCACCTTCTCCTTCTCCTTCTTCTACTTCTTCTGATTCACCCTCCAGACTTCACCTTCTCCTTCTCCTTTTTCTACTTCTTCTGATTCACCCTCCAGACTTCACCTTCTCCTTCTCCTTCTTCTGCTTCTTCTGATTCACCCTCCAGAACTCACCTTCTCCTTCTCCTTCTTCTACTTCTTCTGATTCACCCTCCTGAATTCACCTTCTCCTTCTCCTTCATCTTCTTCTTCTGCTTCACCCTCCAGACTTCACCTTCTCCTTCTCCTTCTTCTACTTCTTCTGATTCACCCTCCAGACTTCACCTTCTCCTTCTCCTTCTTATACTTCTTCTGATTCACCCTCCAGACTTCACCTTCTCCTTCTCCTTCTTCTACTTCTTCTGATCCACCCTCCAGACTTCACCTTCTCCTTCTCCTTCTTCTGCTTCTTCTGATTCACCCTCCAGACTTCACCTTCTCCTTCTCCTTATTCTGCTTCTTCTGATTCACCCTCCAGACTTCACCTTCTCCTTCTCCTTCTTCTGCTTCTTCTGCTTCACCCTCCAGACCTCACCTTCTCCTTCTCCTTCTTCTGCTTCTTCTGCTTCACCGTCCTGACTTCACCTTCTCCTTCTCCTTCTTCTGCTTCTTCTGATTCACCCTCCAGACTTCACCTTCTCCTTCTCCTTCTTCTACTTCTTCTGATTCACCCTCCAGTCTTCACCTTCTCCTTCTCCTTCTTCTGTTTCTTCTGCTTCACCCTCCAGACTTCACCTTCTCCTTCTCTTTCTGCTGCTTCTTCTGATTCACCCTCCAGACTTCACCTTCTCCTTCTCCTTCTTCTGATTCTTCTGATTCACCGTCCAGACTTCACCTTCTCCTTCTCCTTCTTCTGCTTCTTCTGATTCACCCTCCAGAACTCACCTTCTCCTTCTCCTTCTTCTACTTCTTCTGATTCACCCTCCTGAATTCACCTTCTCCTTCTCCTTCATCTTCTTCTTCTGCTTCACCCTCCAGACTTCACCTTCTCCTTCTCCTTCTTCTACTTCTTCTGATTCACCCTCCAGACTTCACCTTCTCCTTCTCCTTCTTATACTTCTTCTGATTCACCCTCCAGACTTCACCTTCTCCTTCTCCTTCTTCTACTTCTTCTGATTCACCCTCCAGACTTCACCTTCTCCTTCTCCTTCTTCTGCTTCTTCTGATACACCCTCCAGACTTCACCTTCTCCTTCTCCTTATTCTGCTTCTTCTGATTCACCCTCCAGACTTCACCTTCTCCTTCTCCTTCTTCTGCTTCTTCTGATTCACCCTCCAGACTTCACCTTCTCCTTCTCCTTCTTCTGCTTCTTCTGATTCACCCTCCAGACTTCACCTTCTCCTTCTCCTTCTTCTACTTCTTCTGATTCACCCTCCAGACTTCACCTTCTCCTTCTCCTTCTTCTGCTTCTTCTGATTCACCCTCCAGACTTCACCTTCTCCTTCTCCTTCGTCTACTTCTTCTGATTCACCCTCCAGACTACACCTTCTCCTTCTCCTTCTTCTACTTCTTCTGATTCACCCTCCAGACTTCACCTTCTCCTTCTCCTTCTTCTGTTTCTTCTGATTCACCCTCCAGACTTCATCTTCTCCTTCTCCTTCTTCTACTTCTTCTGATTCACCCTCCAGACTTCACCTTCTCCTTCTCCTTCTTCTACTTCTTCTGATTCACCCTCCAGACTTCATCTTCTCCTTCTCCTTCTTCTGCTTCTTCTGATTCACCATCCAGACTTCACCTTCTCCTTCTCCTTCTTCTGCTTCTTCTGATTCACCCTCCAGACTTCAACTTCTCCTTCTCCTTCTTCCACTTCTTCTGATTCACCCTCCAGACTTCACCTTCTCCTTCTCCTTCTTCTACTTCTTCTGATTCACCCTCCAGTCTTCACCTTCTCCTTCTCCTTTTTTTGTTTCTTCTGCTTCACCCTCCAGACTTCACCTTCTCCTTCTCTTTCTTCTGCTTCTTCTGATTCACCCTCCAGACTTCACCTTCTCCTTCTCCTTCTTCTGATTCTTCTGATTCACCCTCCAGACTTCACCTTCTCCTTCTCCTTCTTCTGCTTCTTCTGATTCACCCTCCTGACTTCACCTTCTCCTTCTCCTTCTTCTACTTCTTCTGATTCACCCTCCTGACTTCACCTTCTCCTTCTCCTTCTTCTACTTCTTCTGCTTCACCCTCCAGACTTCACCTTCTCCTTCTCCTTCTTCTACTTCTTCTGATTCACCCTCCAGACTTCACCTTCTCCTTCTCCTTCTTCTGCTTCTTCTGATTCACCCTCCAGACTTCACCTTCTCATTCTCCTTCTTCTGCTTCTTCTGCTGCGCCCTCCAGACTTCACCTTCTCCTTCTCCTTCTTCTGCTTCTTCTGCTTCACACTCCAGACTTCACCTTCTCCTTCTCCTTCTTCTGCTTCTTCTGCTGCGCTTTCCAGGCTTCACCTTCTCCTTCTCCTTCTTCTGCTTCTTCTGCTTCACCGTCCTGACTTCACCTTCTCCTTCTCCTTCTTCTACTTCTTCTGCTACACCCCCCTGACTTCACCTGCTCCTTCTCCTTCTTCTGCTTCTTCTGATTCACCCTCCTAAATTCACCTTCTCCTTCTCCTTCTTCTGCTTCTTCTGATTCACCCTCCTGACTTCACCTTCTCCTTCTCCTTCTTCTGCTTCTTCTGATTCACCCTCCAGACTTCACCTTCTCCTTCTCCTTCTTCTGCTTCTTCTGATTCACCCTCCAGACTTCACCTTCTCCTTCTCCTTCTTCTGCTTCTTCTGATTCACCCTCCAGACCTCACCTTCTCCTTCTCCTTCTTCTACTTCTTCTGATTCAGCCTCCAGACTTCACCTTCTCCTTCTCCTTCTTCTACTTCTTCTGATTCACCCTCCAGACTTCATCTTCTCCTTCTCCTTCTTCTCCTTCTTCTGATTCACCCTCCAGACTTCACCTTCTCCTTCTCCTTCTTCTGCTTCTTCTGATTCACCCTCCAGACTTCACCTTCTCCTTCTCCTTCTTCTACTTCTTCTGATTCACCCTCCAGACTTCACCTTCTCCTTCTCCTTCTTCTACTTCTTCTGATTCAGCCTCCAGTCTACACCTTCTCCTTCTCCTTCTATTGTTTCTTCTGCTTCACCCTCCAGACTTCACCTTCTCCTTCTCTTTCTTCTGCTTCTTCTGATTCACCCTCCAGACTTCACCTTCTCCTTCTCCTTCTTCTGATTCTTCTGATTCACCCTCCAGACTTCACCTTCTCCTTCTCCTTCTTCTGCTTCTTCTGATTCACCCTCCAGAACTCACCTTCTCCTTCTCCTTCTTCTACTTCTTCTGATTCACCCTCCTGACTTCACCTTCTCCTTCTCCTTCATCTACTTCTTCTGCTTCACCCTCCAGACTTCACCTTCTCCTTCTCCTTCTTCTACTTCTTCTGATTCACCCTCCAGACTTCACCTTCTCCTTCTCCTTCTTATACTTCTTCTGATTCACCCTCCAGACTTCACCTTCTCCTTCTCCTTCTTCTACTTCTTCTGATTCACCCTCCAGACTTCACCTTCTCCTTCTCCTTCTTCTGCTTCTTCTGATTCACCCTCCAGACTTCACCTTCTCCTTCTCCTTATTCTGCTTCTTCTGATTCACCCTCCAGACTTCACCTTCTCCTTCTCCTTCTTCTGCTTCTTCTGATTCACCCTCCAGACTTCACCTTCTCCTTCTCCTTCTTCTGCTTCTTCTGATTCACCCTCCAGACTTCACCTTCTCCTTCTCCTTCTTCTACTTCTTCTGATTCACCCTCCAGACTTCACCTTCTCCTTCTCCTTCTTCTGCTTCTTCTGATTCACCCTCCAGACTTCACCTTCTCCTTCTCCTTCGTCTACTTCTTCTGATTCACCCTCCAGACTACACCTTCTCCTTCTCCTTCTTCTACTTCTTTTGATTCACCCTCCAGACTTCACCTTCTCCTTCTCCTTCTTCTGTTTCTTCTGATTCACCCTCCAGACTTCACCTTCTCCTTCTCCTTCTTCTACTTCTTCTGATTCACCCTCCAGATATCACCTTCTCCTTCTCCTTCTTCTACTTCTTCTGATTCACCCTCCAGACTTCATCTTCTCCTTCTCCTTCTTCTGCTTCTTCTGATTCACCCTCCAGACTTCACCTTCTCCTTCTCCTTCTTCTGCTTCTTCTGATTCACCCTCCAGACTTCAACTTCTCCTTCTCCTTCTTCCACTTCTTCTGATTCACCCTCCAGACTTCACCTTCTCCTTCTCCTTCTTCTACTTCTTCTGATTCACCCTCCAGTCTTCACCTTCTCCTTCTCCTTTTTCTGTTTCTTCTGCTTCACCCTCCAGACTTCACCTTCTCCTTCTCTTTCTTCTGCTTCTTCTGATTCACCCTCCAGACTTCACCTTCTCCTTCTCCTTCTTCTGATTCTTCTGATTCAACCTCCAGACTTCACCTTCTCCTTCTCCATCTTCTGCTTCTTCTGATTCACCCTCCTGACTTCACCTTCTCCTTCTCCTTCTTCTACTTCTTCTGATTCACCCTCCTGACTTCATCTTCTCCTTCTCCTTCTTCTACTTCTTCTGCTTCACCCTCCAGACTTCACCTTCTCCTTCTCCTTCTTCTACTTCTTCTGATTCACCCTCCAGACTTCACCTTCTCCTTCTCCTTCTTCTGCTTCTTCTGATTCACCCTCCAGACTTCACCTTCTCATTCTCCTTCTTCTGCTTCTTATGCTGCGCCCTCCAGACTTCACCTTCTCCTTCTCCTTCTTCTGCTTCTTCTGCTTCACCGTCCTGACTTCACCTTCTCCTTCTCCTTCTTCTACTTCTTCTGCTACACCCCCTTGAATTCACCTGCTCCTTCTCCTTTTTCTGCTTCTTCTGATTCACCCTCCTAAATTCACCTTCTCCTTCTCCTTCTTCTGCTTCTTCTGATTCACCCTCCTGACTTCAGCTTCTCCTTCTCCTTCTTCTGCTTCTTCTGATTCACCCTCCAGACTTCACCTTCTCCTTCTCCTTCTTCTGCTTCTTCTGATTCACCCTCCAGACTTCACCTTCTCCTTCTCCTTCTTCTGCTTCTTCTGATTCACCCTCCAGACTTCATCTTCTCCTTCTCCTTCTTCTGCTTCTTCTGATACACCCTCCAGACTTCACCTTCTCCTTCTCCTTCTTCTGCTTCTTCTGATTCACCCTCCAGACTTCACCTTCTCCTTCTCCTTCTTCTACTTCTTCTGATTCACCCTCCAGACTTCACCTTCTTCTTCTCCTTCTTCGACTTCTTCTGATTCACCCTCCAGTCCTCACCTTCTCCTTCTCCTTCTTCTGTTTCTTCTGCTTCACCCTCCAGACTTCACCTTCTCCTTCTCTTTCTTCTGCTTCTACTGCTTCACCCTCCAGACTTCACCTTCTCCTTCTCCTTCTTCTGATTCTTCTGATTCACCCTCCAGACTTCACCTTCTCTATCTCCTTCTTCTGCTTCTTCTGATTCACCCTCCTGACTTCACCTTCTCCTTCTCCTTCTTCTACTTCTTCTGATTCACCCTCCTGACTTCACCTTCTCCTTCTCCTTCTTCTACTTCTTCTGCTTCACCCTCCAGACTTCACCTTCTCCTTCTCCTTCTTCTGCTTCTTCTGATTCACCCTCCAGACTTCACCTTCTCCTTCTCCTTCTTCTGCTTCTTCTGATTCACCCTCCAGACTTCACCTTCTCCTTCTCCTTCTTCTGCTTCTTCTGATTCACCCTCCAGACTTCACCTTCTCCTTCTCCTTCTTCTGATTCTTCTGATTCACCCTCCAGACTTCACCTTCTCTATCTCCTTCTTCTGCTTCTTCTGATTCACCCTCCTGACTTCACCTTCTCCTTCTCCTTCTTCTACTTCTTCTGATTCACCCTCCTGACTTCACCTTCTCCTTCTCCTTCTTCTACTTCTTCTGCTTCACCCTCCAGACTTCACCTTCTCCTTCTCCTTCTTCTACTTCTTCTGATTCACCCTCCAGACTTCACCTTCTCCTTCTCCTTCTTCTGCTTCTTCTGATTCACCCTCCAGACTTCACCTTCTCCTTCTCCTGATTCTGCTTCTTCTGATTCACCCTCCAGACTTCACCTTCTCCTTCTCCTTCTTCTGCTTCTTCTGATTCACCCTCCAGACTTCACCTTCTCCTTCTCCTTCTTCTGCTTCTTCTGATTCACCCTCCAGACTTCACCTTCTCCTTCTCCTTCTTCTGCTTCTTCTGATTCACCCTCCAGACTTCACCTTCTCCTTCTCCTTCTTCTGCTTCTTCTGATTCACCCTCCAGACTTCACATTCTCCTTCTCCTTCTTCTGCTTCTTCTGATTCAACCTCCTGACTTCACCTTCTCCTTCTCCTTCTTCTACTTCTTCTGATTCACCCTCCTGACTTCACCTTCTCCTTCTCCTTCTTCTACTTCTTCTGCTTCACCCTCCAGACTTCACCTTCTCCTTCTCCTTTTTCTACTTCTTCTGATTCACCCTCCAGACTTCACCTTCTCCTTCTCCTTCTTCTGCTTCTTCTGATTCACCCTCCAGACTTCACCTTCTCATTCTCCTTCTTCTGCTTCTTCTGCTGCGCCCTCCAGACTTCACCTTCTCCTTCTCCTTCTTCTGCTTCTTCTGCTTCACACTCCAGACTTCACCTTCTCCTTCTCCTTCTTCTGCTTCTTCTGCTGCGCCCTCCAGGCTTCACCTTCTCCTTCTCCTTCTTCTGCTTCTTCTGCTTCACCGTCCTGACTTCACCTTCTCCTTCTCCTTCTTCTACTTCTTCTGCTACACCCCCCTGACTTCACCTGCTCCTTCTCCTTCTTCTGCTTCTTCTGATTCACCCTCCTAACTTCACCTTCTCCTTCTCCTTCTTCTGCTTCTTCTGATTCACCCTCCTGACTTCACCTTCTCCTTCTCCTTCTGCTGCTTCTTCAGATTCACCCTCCAGACTTCACCTTCTCCTTCTCCTTCTTCTGCTTCTTCTGATTCACCCTCCAGACTTCACCTTCTCCTTCTCCTTCTTCTGCTTCTTCTGATTCACCCTCCAGACCTCACCTTCTCCTTCTCCTTCTTCTACTTCTTCTGATTCACCCTCCAGACTTCATCTTCTCCTTCTCCTTCTTCTGCTTCTTCTGATTCACCCTCCAGACTTTACCTTCTCCTTCTTCTGCTTCTTCTGATTCACCCTCCAGACTTCACCTTCTCCTTCTCCTTCTTCTACTTCTTCTGATTCACCCTCCAGACTTCACCTTCTCCTTCTCCTTCTTCTACTTCTTCTGATTCACCCTCCAGTCTTCACCTTCTCCTTCTCCTTCTTCTGTTTCTTCTGCTTCACCCTCCAGACTTCACCTTCTCCTTCTCTTTCTTCTGTTTCTTCTGCTTCACCCTCCAGACTTCACCTTCTCCTTCTCCTTCTTCTGATTCTTCTGATTCACCCTCCAGACTTCGCCTTCTCTATCTCCTTCTTCTGCTTCTTCTGATTCACCCTCCTGACTTCACCTTCTCCTTCTCCTTCTTCTACTTCTTCTGATTCACCCTCCTGACTTCACCTTCTCCTTCTCCTTCTTCTACTTCTTCTGCTTCACCCTCCAGACTTCACCTTCTCCTTCTCCTTCTTCTACTTCTTCTGATTCACCCTCCAGACTTCACCTTCTCCTTCTCCTTCTTCTGCTTCTTCTGATTCACCCTCCAGACTTCACCTTCTCCTTCTCCTTATTCTGCTTCTTCTGATTCACCCTCCAGACTTCACCTTCTCCTTCTCCTTCTTCTGCTTCTTCTGATTCACCCTCCAGACTTCACCTTCTCCTTCTCCTTCTTCTGCTTCTTCTGATTCACCCTCCAGACTTCACCTTCTCCTTCTCCTTCTTCTGCTTCTTCTGATTCACCCTCCAGACTTCACCTTCTCCTTCTCCTTCTTCTACTTCTTCTGATTCACCCTCCAGACTTCACCTTCTCCTTCTCCTTCTTCTGCTTCTTCTGATTCACCCTCCTGACTTCACCTTCTCCTTCTCCTTCTTCTACATCTTCTGATTCACCCTCCTGACTTCACCTTCTCCTTCTTCTACTTCTTCTGCTTCACCCTCCAGACTTCACCTTCTCCTTCTCCTTCTTCTACTTCTTCTGATTCACCCTCCAGACTTCACCTTCTCCTTCTCCTTCTTCTACTTCTTCTGATTCACCCTCCAGACTTCACCTTCTCCTTCTCCTTCTTCTACTTCTTCTGATTCACCCTCCAGACTTCACCTTCTCCTTCTCCTTCTTCTGCTTCTTCTGATTCACCCTCCAGACTTCACCTTCTCCTTCTCCTTATTCTGCTTCTTCTGAATCACCCTCCAGACTTCACCTTCTCCTTCTCCTTCTTCTGCTTCTTCTGATTCACCCTCCAGACTTCACCTTCTCCTTCTCCTTCATTTGCTTCTTCTGATTCACCCTCCAGACTTCACCTTCACCTTCTCATTCTTCTACTTCTTCTGATTCACCCTCCAGACTTCACCTTCTCCATCTCCTTCTTCTGCTTCTTCTGATTCACCCTCCAGACTTCACCTTCTCCTTCTCCTTCGTCTGCTTCTTCTGATTCACCCTCCAGACTTCACCTTCTCCTTCTCCTTTTTCTGCTTCTTCTGATTCACCCTCCAGACTTCACCTTCTCCTTCTCCTTCTTCTACTTCTTCTGATTCACCCTCCAGACTTCACCTTCTCCTTCTCTTTCTTCTACTTCTTCTGATTCACCCTCCTGACTTCACCTTCTCCTTCTCCTTCTTCTACTTCTTCTGCTTCACCCTCCAGACTTCACCTTCTCCTTCTCCTTCTTCTGCTTCTTCTGATTCACCCTCCAGACTTCACCTTCTCCTTCTCCTTCTTCTGCTTCTTCTGATTCACCCTCCAGACTTCACCTTCTCCTTCTCCTTCTTCTGCTTCTTCTGATTCACCCTCCAGACTTCACCTTCTCCTTCTCCTTCTTCTGATTCTTCTGATTCACCCTCCAGACTTCACCTTCTCTATCTCCTTCTTCTGCTTCTTCTGATTCACCCTCCTGACTTCACCTTCTCCTTCTCCTTCTTCTACTTCTTCTGATTCACCCTCCTGACTTCACCTTCTCCTTCTCCTTCTTCTACTTCTTCTGCTTCACCCTCCAGACTTCACCTTCTCCTTCTCCTTCTTCTACTTCTTCTGATTCACCCTCCAGACTTCACCTTCTCCTTCTCCTTCTTCTGCTTCTTCTGATTCACCCTCCAGACTTCACCTTCTCCTTCTCCTTATTCTGCTTCTTCTGATTCACCCTCCAGACTTCACCTTCTCCTTCTCCTTCTTCTGCTTCTTCTGATTCACCCTCCAGACTTCACCTTCTCCTTCTCCTTCTTCTGCTTCTTCTGATTCACCCTCCAGACTTCACCTTCTCCTTCTCCTTCTTCTGCTTCTTCTGATTCACCCTCCAGACTTCACCTTCTCCTTCTCCTTCTTCTGCTTCTTCTGATTCACCCTCCAGACTTCACATTCTCCTTCTCCTTCTTCTGCTTCTTCTGATTCAACCTCCTGACTTCACCTTCTCCTTCTCCTTCTTCTACTTCTTCTGATTCACCCTCCTGACTTCACCTTCTCCTTCTCCTTCTTCTACTTCTTCTGCTTCACCCTCCAGACTTCACCTTCTCCTTCTCCTTCTTCTACTTCTTCTGATTCACCCTCCAGACTTCACCTTCTCCTTCTCCTTCTTCTGCTTCTTCTGATTCACCCTCCAGACTTCACCTTCTCATTCTCCTTCTTCTGCTTCTTCTGCTGCGCCCTCCAGACTTCACCTTCTCCTTCTCCTTCTTCTGCTTCTTCTGCTTCACACTCCAGACTTCACCTTCTCCTTCTCCTTCTTCTGCTTCTTCTGCTGCGCCCTCCAGGCTTCACCTTCTCCTTCTCCTTCTTCTGCTTCTTCTGCTTCACCGTCCTGACTTCACCTTCTCCTTCTCCTTCTTCTACTTCTTCTGCTACACCCCCCTGACTTCACCTGCTCCTTCTCCTTCTTCTGCTTCTTCTGATTCACCCTCCTAACTTCACCTTCTCCTTCTCCTTCTTCTGCTTCTTCTGATTCACCCTCCTGACTTCACCTTCTCCTTCTCCTTCTGCTGCTTCTTCAGATTCACCCTCCAGACTTCACCTTCTCCTTCTCCTTCTTCTGCTTCTTCTGATTCACCCTCCAGACTTCACCTTCTCCTTCTCCTTCTTCTGCTTCTTCTGATTCACCCTCCAGACCTCACCTTCTCCTTCTCCTTCTTCTACTTCTTCTGATTCACCCTCCAGACTTCATCTTCTCCTTCTCCTTCTTCTGCTTCTTCTGATTCACCCTCCAGACTTTACCTTCTCCTTCTTCTGCTTCTTCTGATTCACCCTCCAGACTTCACCTTCTCCTTCTCCTTCTTCTACTTCTTCTGATTCACCCTCCAGACTTCACCTTCTCCTTCTCCTTCTTCTACTTCTTCTGATTCACCCTCCAGTCTTCACCTTCTCCTTCTCCTTCTTCTGTTTCTTCTGCTTCACCCTCCAGACTTCACCTTCTCCTTCTCTTTCTTCTGTTTCTTCTGCTTCACCCTCCAGACTTCACCTTCTCCTTCTCCTTCTTCTGATTCTTCTGATTCACCCTCCAGACTTCGCCTTCTCTATCTCCTTCTTCTGCTTCTTCTGATTCACCCTCCTGACTTCACCTTCTCCTTCTCCTTCTTCTACTTCTTCTGATTCACCCTCCTGACTTCACCTTCTCCTTCTCCTTCTTCTACTTCTTCTGCTTCACCCTCCAGACTTCACCTTCTCCTTCTCCTTCTTCTACTTCTTCTGATTCACCCTCCAGACTTCACCTTCTCCTTCTCCTTCTTCTGCTTCTTCTGATTCACCCTCCAGACTTCACCTTCTCCTTCTCCTTATTCTGCTTCTTCTGATTCACCCTCCAGACTTCACCTTCTCCTTCTCCTTCTTCTGCTTCTTCTGATTCACCCTCCAGACTTCACCTTCTCCTTCTCCTTCTTCTGCTTCTTCTGATTCACCCTCCAGACTTCACCTTCTCCTTCTCCTTCTTCTGCTTCTTCTGATTCACCCTCCAGACTTCACCTTCTCCTTCTCCTTCTTCTACTTCTTCTGATTCACCCTCCAGACTTCACCTTCTCCTTCTCCTTCTTCTGCTTCTTCTGATTCACCCTCCTGACTTCACCTTCTCCTTCTCCTTCTTCTACATCTTCTGATTCACCCTCCTGACTTCACCTTCTCCTTCTTCTACTTCTTCTGCTTCACCCTCCAGACTTCACCTTCTCCTTCTCCTTCTTCTACTTCTTCTGATTCACCCTCCAGACTTCACCTTCTCCTTCTCCTTCTTCTACTTCTTCTGATTCACCCTCCAGACTTCACCTTCTCCTTCTCCTTCTTCTACTTCTTCTGATTCACCCTCCAGACTTCACCTTCTCCTTCTCCTTCTTCTGCTTCTTCTGATTCACCCTCCAGACTTCACCTTCTCCTTCTCCTTATTCTGCTTCTTCTGAATCACCCTCCAGACTTCACCTTCTCCTTCTCCTTCTTCTGCTTCTTCTGATTCACCCTCCAGACTTCACCTTCTCCTTCTCCTTCTTCTGCTTCTTCTGATTCACCCTCCAGACTTCACCTTCACCTTCTCATTCTTCTACTTCTTCTGATTCACCCTCCAGACTTCACCTTCTCCATCTCCTTCTTCTGCTTCTTCTGATTCACCCTCCAGACTTCACCTTCTCCTTCTCCTTCGTCTGCTTCTTCTGATTCACCCTCCAGACTTCACCTTCTCCTTCTCCTTTTTCTGCTTCTTCTGATTCACCCTCCAGACTTCACCTTCTCCTTCTCCTTCTTCTACTTCTTCTGATTCACCCTCCAGACTTCACCTTCTCCTTCTCTTTCTTCTGCTTCTTCTGATTCACCCTCCAGACTTCACCTTCTCCTTCTCCTTCTTCTGATTCTTCTGATTCACCCTCCAGACTTCACCTTCTCCTTCTCCTTCTTCTGCTTCTTCTGATTCACACTCCTGACTTCACCTTCTCCTTCTCCTTCTTCTACATCTTCTGATTCACCCTCCTGACTTCACCTTCTCCTTCTCCTTCTTCTACTTCTTCTGCTTCACCCTCCAGACTTCACCTTCTCCTTCTCCTTCTTCTACTTCTTCTGATTCACCCTCCAGACTTCACCTTCTCCTTCTCCTTCTTCTACTTCTTCTGATTCACCCTCCAGACTTCACTTTCTCCTTCTCCTTCTTCTACTTCTTCTGATTCACCCTCCAGACTTCACCTTCTCCTTCTCCTTCTTCTGCTTCTTCTGATTCACCCTCCAGACATCACCTTCTCCTTCTCATTATTCTGCTTCTTCTGAATCACCCTCCAGACTTCACCTTCTCCTTCTCCTTCTTCTGCTTCTTCTGATTCACCCTCCAGACTTCACCTTCTCCTTCTCCTTCTTCTGCTTCTTCTGATTCACCCTCCTGACTTCACCTTCTCCTTCTCCTTCTTCTACTTCTTCTGATTCACCCTCCAGACTTCACCTTCTCCATCTCCTTCTTCTGCTTCTTCTGATTCACCCTCCAGACTTCACCTTCTCCTTCTCCTTCGTCTACTTCTTCTGATTCACCCTCCAGACTACACCTTCTCCTTCTCCTTCTTCTACTTCTTCTGATTCACCCTCCAGACTTCACCTTCTCCTTCTCCTTCTTCTGTTTCTTCTGATTCACCCTCCAGACTTCACCTTCTCCTTCTCCGTCTTCTGCTTCTTCTGATTCACCCTCCTGACTTCACCTTCTCCTTCTCCTTCTTCTACTTCTTCTGATTCACCCTCCTGACTTCACCTTCTCCTTCTCCTTCTTCTACTTCTTCTGCTTCACCCTCCAGACTTCACCTTCTCCTTCTCCTTCTTCTACTTCTTCTGATTCACCCTCCAGACTTCACCTTCTCCTTCTCCTTCTTCTGCTTCTTCTGATACACCCTCCAGACTTCACCTTCTCCTTCTCCTTATTCTGCTTCTTCTGATTCACCCTCCAGACTTCAACTTCTCCTTCTCCTTATTCTGCTTCTTCTGATTCACCCTCCAGACTTCACCTTCTCCTTCTCCTTCCTTTGCTTCTTCTGATTCACCCTCCAGACTTCACCTTCTCCTTCTCCTTCTTCTGATTCTTCTGATTCACCCTCCAGACTTCACCTTCTCCTTCTCCATCTTCTGCTTCTTCTGATTCACCCTCCTGACTTCACCTTCTCCTTCTCCTTCTTCTACTTCTTCTGATACACCCTCCTGACTTCACCTTCTCCTTCTCCATCTTCTACTTCTTCTGCTTCACCCTCCAGACTTCAACTTCTCCTTCTCCTTCTTCTACTTCTTCTGATTCACCCTCCAGACTTCACCTTCTCCTTCTCCTTCTTCTGCTTCTTCTGATTCACCCTCCAGACTTCACCTTCTCCTTCTCCTTCTTCTGCTTCTTCTGATTCACCCTCCAGACTTCACCTTCTCCTTCTCCTTCTTCTACTTCTTCTGATTCACCCTCCAGACTTCACCTTCTCCTTCTCCTTCTTCTGCTTCTTCTGATTCACCCTCCAGACTTCACCTTCTCCTTCTCCTTCGTCTACTTCTTCTGATTCACCCTCCAGACTACACCTTCTCCTTCTCCTTCTTCTACTTCTTCTGATTCACCCTCCAGACTTCACCTTCTCCTTCTCATTCTTCTGTTTCTTCTGATTCACCCTCCAGACTTCATCTTCTCCTTCTCCTTCTTCTACCTCTTCTAATTCACCCTCCAGACTTCCCCTTCTCCTTCTCCTTCTTCTACTTCTTCTGATTCACCCTCCAGACTTCATCTTCTCCTTCTCCTTCTTCTGATTCACCCTCCAGACTTCACCTTCTCCTTCTCCTTCTTCTGCTTCTTCTGATTCACCCTCCAGACTTCACCTTCTCCTTCTCCTTATTCTGCTTCTTCTGATTCACCCTCCAGACTTCACCTTCTCCTTCTCCTTCTTCTACTTCTTCTGATTCACCCTCCAGACTTCACCTTCTCCTTCTCCTTCTTCTGCTTCTTCTGATTCACCCTCCAGACTTCACCTTCTCCTTCTCCTTCTTCTACTTCTTCTGATTCACCCTCCAGACTTCACCTTCTGCTTCTCCTTCTTCTGTTTCTTCTGATTCACCCTCCAGACTTCATCTTCTCCTTCTCCTTCTTCTACTTCTTCTGATTCACCCTCCAGACTTCACCTTCTCCTTCTCCTTCTTCTACTTCTTCTGATTCACCCTCCAGACTTCATCTTCTCCTTCTCCTTCTTCTACTTCTTCTGATTCACCCTCCAGACTTCACCTTCTCCTTCTCCTTCTTCTGCTTCTTCTGATTCACCCTCCAGACTTCACCTTCTCCTTCTCCTTATTCTGCTTCTTCTGATTCACCCTCCAGACTTCACCTTCTCCTTCTCCTTCTTCTGCTTCTTCTGATTCACCCTCCAGACTTCAACTTCTCCTTCTCCTTCTTCTACTTCTTCTGATTCACCCTCCAGACTTCACCTTCTCCTTCTCCTTCTTCTACTTCTTCTGATTCACCCTCCGGACTTCATCTTCTCCTTCTCCTTCTTCTGCTTCTTCTGATTCACCCTCCAGACTTCACCTTCTCCTTCTCCTTCTTCTGCTTCTTCTGATTCACCCTCCAGACTTCAACTTCTCCTTCTCCTTCTTCTACTTCTTCTGATTCACCCTCCAGACTTCACCTTCTCCTTCTCCTTCTTCTACTTCTTCTGATTCACCCTCCAGTCTTCACCTTCTCCTTCTCCTTCTTCTGTTTCTTCTGCTTCACCCTCCAGACTTCACCTTCTCCTTCTCTTTCTTCTGCTTCTTCTGATTCACCCTCCAGACTTCACCTTCTCCTTCTCCTTCTTCTGATTCTTCTGATTCACCCTCCAGACTTCACCTTCTCCTTCTCCTTCTTCTGCTTCTTCTGATTCACCCTCCTGACTTCACCTTCTCCTTCTCCTTCTTCTACTTCTTCTGATTCACCCTCCTGACTTCACCTTCTCCTTCTCCTTCTTCTACTTCTTCTGCTTCACCCTCCAGACTTCACCTTCTCCTTCTCCTTCTTCTACTTCTTCTGATTCACCCTCCAGACTTCACCTTCTCCTTCTCCTTCTTCTGCTTCTTCTGCTTCACACTCCAGACTTCACCTTCTCCTTCTCCTTCTTCTGCTTCTTCTGCTGCGCCCTCCAGGCTTCACCTTCTCCTTCTCCTTCTTCTGCTTCTTCTGCTTCACCGTCCTGACTTCACCTTCTCCTTCTCCTTCTTCTACTTCTTCTGCTACACCCCCCTGACTTCACCTGCTCCTTCTCCTTCTTCTGCTTCTTCTGATTCACCCTCCTAACTTCACCTACTCCTTCTCCTTCTTCTGCTTCTTCTGATTCACCCTCCTGACTTCACCTTCTCCTTCTCCTTCTTCTGCTTCTTCTGATTCACCCTCCAGACTTCACCTTCTCCTTCTCCTTCTTCTGCTTCTTCTGATTCACCCTCCAGACTTCACCTTCTCCTTCTCCTTCTTCTGCTTCTTCTGATTCACCCTCCAGACTTCACCTTCTCCTTCTCCTTCTTCTGCTTCTTCTGATTCACCCTCCAGACTTCACCTTCTCCTTCTCCTTCTTCTACTTCTTCTGATTCACCCTCCAGACTTCACCTTCTCCTTCTCCTTCTTCTACTTCTTCTGATTCACCCTCCAGTCTTCACCTTCTCCTTCTCCTTCTTCTGTTTCTTCTGCTTCACCCTCCAGACTTCACCTTCTCCTTCTCTTTCTTCTGCTTCTTCTGCTTCACTCTCCAGACTTCACCTTCTCCTTCTCCTTCTTCTGATTCTTCTGATTCACCCTCCAGACTTCACCTTCTCTATCTCCTTCTTCTGCTTCTTCTGATTCACCCTCCTGACTTCACCTTCTCCTTCTCCTTCTTCTACTTCTTCTGATTCACCCTCCTGACTTCACCTTCTCCTTCTCCTTCTTCTACTTCTTCTGCTTCACCCTCCAGACTTCACCTTCTCCTTCTCCTTCTTCTACTTCTTCTGATTCACCCTCCAGACTTCACCTTCTCCTTCTCCTTCTTCTGCTTCTTCTGATTCACCCTCCAGACTTCACCTTCTCCTTCTCCTTATTCTGCTTCTTCTGATTCACCCTCCAGACTTCACCTTCTCCTTCTCCTTCTTCTGCTTCTTCTGATTCACCCTCCAGACTTCACCTTCTCCTTCTCCTTCTTCTGCTTCTTCTGATTCACCCTCCAGACTTCACCTTCTCCTTCTCCTTCTTCTGCTTCTTCTGATTCACCCTCCAGACTTCACCTTCTCCTTCTCCTTCTTCTACTTCTTCTGATTCACCCTCCAGACTTCACCTTCTCCTTCTCCTTCTTCTGCTTCTTCTGATTCACCCTCCTGACTTCACCTTCTCCTTGACCTTCTTCTACATCTTCTGATTCACCCTCCTGACTTCACCTTCTCCTTCTCCTTCTTCTACTTCTTCTGATTCACCCTCCAGACTTCACCTTCTCCTTCTCCTTATTCTGCTTCTTCTGAATCACCCTCCAGACTTCACCTTCTCCTTCTCCTTCTTCTGCTTCTTCTGATTCACCCTCCAGACTTCACCTTCTCCTTCTCCTCCTTCTGCTTCTTCTGATTCACCTCCAGACTTCACCTTCTCCATCTCCTTCTTCTGCTTCTTCTGATTCACCCTTCAGACTTCACCTTCTCCTTCTCCTTCGTCTACTTCTTCTGATTCACCCTCCAGACCTCACCTTCTCCTTCTCCTTCTTCTGCTTCTTCTGATTCACCCTCCAGACTTCACCTTCTCCTTCTCCTTCTTCTACTTCTTCTGATTCACCCTCCAGACTTCACCTTCTCCTTCTCCTTCTTCTGATTCTTCTGATTCACCCTCCAGACTTCACCTTCTCCTTCTCCTTCTTCTGCTTCTTCTGATTCACCCTCCTGACTTCACCTTCTCCTTCTCCTTCTTCTACATCTTCTGATTCACCCTCCTGACTTCACCTTCTCCTTCTCCTTCTTCTACTTCTTCTGCTTCCCCCTCCAGACTTCACCTTCTCCTTCTCCTTCTTCTACTTCTTCTGATTCACCCTCCAGACTTCACCTTCTCCTTCTCCTTCTTCTACTTCTTCTGATTCACCCTCCAGACTTCACCTTCTCCTTCTCCTTCTTCTACTTCTTCTGATTCACCCTCCAGACTTCACCTTCTCCTTCTCCTTCTTCTGCTTCTTCTGATTCACCCTCCAGACATCACCTTCTCCTTCTCCTTATTCTGCTTCTTCTGAATCACCCTCCAGACTTCACCTTCTCCTTCTCCTTCTTCTGCTTCTTCTGATTCACCCTCCAGACTTCACCTTCTCCTTCTCCTTCTTCTACTTCTTCTGATTCACCCTCCAGACTTCACCTTCTCCATCTCCTTCTTCTGCTTCTTCTGATTCACCCTCCAGACTTCACCTTCTCCTTCTCCTTCGTCTACTTCTTCTGATTCACCCTCCAGACTACACCTTCTCCTTCTCCTTCTTCTTCTTCTTCTGATTCACCCTCCAGACTTCACCTTCTCCTTCTCCTTCTTCTGTTTCTTCTGATTCACCCTCCAGACTTCACCTTCTCCTTCTCCTTCTTCTACTACTTCTGATTCACCCTCCAGACTTCACCTCCTCCTTCTCCTTCTTCTACTTCTTCTGATTCACCCTCCAGACTTCATCTTCTCCTTCTCCTTCTTCTGCTTCTTCTGATTCACCCTCCAGACTTCACCTTCTCCTTCTCCTTCTTCTGCTTCTTCTGATTCACCCTCCAGACTTCACCTTCTCCTTCTCCTTCTTCTACTTCTTCTGATTCACCCTCCAGACTTCACCTTCTCCTTCTCCTTCTTCTACTTCTTCTGATTCACCCTCCAGTCTTCACCTTCTCCTTCTCCTTCTTCTGTTTCTTCTGCTTCACCCTCCAGACTTCACCTTCTCCTTCTCTTTCTTCTGCTTCTTCTGATTCACCCTCCAGACTTCACCTTCTCCTTCTCCTTCTTCTGATTCTTCTGATTCACCCTCCAGACTTCACCTACTCCTTCTCCTTCTTCTGCTTCTTCTGATTCACCCTCCTGACTTCACCTTCTCCTTCTCCTTCTTCTACTTCTTCTGATTCACCCTCCTGACTTCAGCTTCTCCTTCTCCTTCTTCTACTTCTTCTGCTTCACCCTCCAGACTTCACCTTCTCCTTCTCCTTCTTCTACTTCTTCTGATTCACCCTCCAGACTTCACCTTCTCCTTCTCCTTATTCTGCTTCTTCTGATTCACCCTCCAGACTTCACCTTCTCCTTCTCCTTATTCTGCTTCTTCTGATTCACCCTCCAGACTTCACCTTCTCCTTCTCCTTCCTTTGCTTCTTCTGATTCACCCTCCAGACTTCACCTTCTCCTTCTCCTTCTTCTGATTCTTCTGATTCACCCTCCAGACTTCACCTTCTCCTTCTCCATCTTCTGCTTCTTCTGATTCACCCTCCTGACTTCACCTTCTCCTTCTCCTTCTTCTACTTCTTCTGATTCACCCTCCTGACTTCACCTTCTCCTTCTCCATCTTCTACTTCTTCTGCTTCACCCTCCAGACTTCAACTTCTCCTTCTCCTTCTTCTACTTCTTCTGATTCACCCTCCATACTTCACCTTCTCCTTCTCCTTCTTCTGCTTCTTCTGATTCACCCTCCAGACTTCACCTTCTCCTTCTCCTTCTTCTGCTTCTTCTGATTCACCCTCCAGACTTCACCTTCTCCTTCTCCTTCTTCTACTTCTTCTGGTTCACCCTCCAGACTTCACCTTCTCCTTCTCCTTCTTCTGCTTCTTCTGATTCACCCTCCAGACTTCACCTTCTCCTTCTCCTTCGTCTACTTCTTCTGATTCACCCTCCAGACTACACCTTCTCCTTCTCCTTCTTCTACTTCTTCTGATTCACCCTCCAGACTTCACCTTCTCCTCCTCCTTCTTCTGTTTCTTCTGATTCACCCTCCAGACTTCATCTTCTCCTTCTCCTTCTTCTACTTCTTCTGATTCACCCTCCAGACTTCACCTTCTCCTTCTCCTTCTTCTGCTTCTTCTGATTCACCCTCCAGACTTCAACTTCTCCTTCTCCTTCTTCTACTTCTTCTGATTCACCCTCCAGACTTCACCTTCTCCTTCTCCTTCTTCTACTTCTTCCGATTCACCCTCCAGACTTCATCTTCTCCTTCTCCTTCTTCTGCTTCTTCTGATTCACCCTCCAGACTTCACCTTCTCCTTCTCCTTCTTCTGCTTCTTCTGATTCATCCTCCAGACTTCACCTTCTCCTTCTCCTTCTTCTACTTCTTCTGATTCACCCTCCAGACTTCACCTTCTCCTTCTCCTTCTTCTACTTCTTCTGATTCACCCTCCAGTCTTCACCTTCTCCTTCTCCTTCTTCTGTTTCTTCTGCTTCACCCTCCAGACTTCACCTTCTCCTTCTCTTTCTTCTGCTTCTTCTGATTCACCCTCCTGACTTCACCTTCTCCTTCTCCTTCTTCTGATTCTTCTGATTCACCCTCCAGACTTCACCTTCTCCTTCTCCTTCTTCTGCTTCTTCTGATTCACCCTCCTGACTTCACCTTCTCCTTCTCCTTCTTCAACTTCTTCTGATTCACCCTCCTGACTTCACCTTCTCCTTCTCCTTCTTCTACTTCTTCTGCTTCACCCTCCAGACTTCACCTTCTCCTTCTCCTTCTTCTGCTTCTTCTGATTCACCCTCCAGACTTCACCTTCTCCTTCTCCTTCTTCTGCTTCTTCTGATTCACCCTCCAGACTTCACCTTCTCCTTCTCCTTCTTCTGCTTCTTCTGATTCACCCTCCAGACATCACCTTCTCCTTCTCCTTATTCTGCTTCTTCTGAATCACCCTCCAGACTTCACCTTCTCCTTCTTCTTCTTCTGCTTCTTCTGGTTCACCCTCCAGACTTCACCTTCTCCTTCTCCTTCTTCTGCTTCTTCTGATTCACCCTCCAGACTTCACCTTCTCCTTCTCCTTCTTCTACTTCTTCTGATTCACCCTCCAGACTTCACCTTCTCCATCTCCTTCTTCTGCTTCTTCTGATTCACCCTCCAGACTTCACCTTCTCCTTCTCCTTCGTCTACTTCTTCTGATTCACCCTCCAGACTACACCTTCTCCTTCTCCTTCTTCTACTTCTTCTGATTCACCCTCCAGACTTCACCTTCTCCTTCTCCTTCTTCTGTTTCTTCTGATTCACCCTCCAGACTTCACCTTCTCCTTCTCCTTCTTCTGCTACTTCTGATTCACCCTCCAGACTTCACCTTCTCCTTCTCCTTCTTCTACTTCTTCTGATTCACCCTCCAGACTTCATCTTCTCCTTCTCCTTCTTCTGCTTCTTCTGATTCACCCTCCAGACTTCACCTTCTCCTTCTCCTTCTTCTACTTCTTCTGATTCACCCTCCAGACTTCACCTTCTCCTTCTCCTTCTTCTACTTCTTCTGATTCACCCTCCAGTCTTCACCTTCTCCTTCTCCTTCTTCTGTTTCTTCTGCTTCACCCTCCAGACTTCACCTTCTCCTTCTCTTTCTTCTGCTTCTTCTGATTCACCCTCCAGACTTCACCTTCTCCTTCTCCTTCTTCTGATTCTTCTGATTCACCCTCCAGCCTTCACCTTCTCCTTCTCCTTCTTCTGCTTCTTCTGATTCACCCTCCTGACTTCACCTTCTCCTTCTCCTTCTTCTACTTCTTCTGATTCACCCTCCTGACTTCACCTTCTCCTTCTCCTTCTTCTACTTCTTCTGCTTCACCCTCCAGACTTCACCTTCTCCTTCTCCTTCTTCTACTTCTTCTGATTCACGCTCCAGACTTCACCTTCTCCTTCTCCTTCTTCTGCTTCTTCTGATTCACCCTCCAGACTTCAACTTCTCCTTCTCCTTATTCTGCTTCTTCTGATTCACCCTCCAGACTTCAACTTCTCCTTCTCCTTATTCTGCTTCTTCTGATTCACCCTCCAGACTTCACCTTCTCCTTCTCCTTCCTTTGCTTCTTCTGATTCACCCTCCAGACTTCACCTTCTCCTTCTTCTGATTCTTCTGATTCACCCTCCAGACTTCACCTTCTCCTTCTCCTTCTTCTGCTTCTTCTGATTCACCCTCCAGACTTCACCTTCTCCTTCTCCTTCTTCTGCTTCTTCTGATTCACCCTCCAGACTTCACCTTCTCCTTCTCCTTCTTCTACTTCTTCTGATTCACCCTCCAGACTTCACCTTCTCCTTCTCCTTCTTCTGCTTCTTCTGATTCACCCTCCAGACTTCACCTTCTCCTTCTCCTTCGTCTACTTCTTCTGATTCACCCTCCAGACTACACCTTCTCCTTCTCCTTCTTCTACTTCTTCTGATTCACCCTCCAGACTTCACCTTCTCCTTCTCATTCTTCTGTTTCTTCTGATTCACCCTCCAGACTTCATCTTCTCCTTCTCCTTCTTCTACTTCTTCTGATTCACCCTCCAGACTTCACCTTCTCCTTCTCCTTCTTCTACTTCTTCTGATTCACCCTCCAGACTTCATCTTCTCCTTCTCCTTCTTCTACTTCTTCTGATTCACCCTCCAGACTTCACCTTCTCCTTCTCCTTCTTCTGCTTCTTCTGATTCACCCTCCAGACTTCACCTTCTCCTTCTACTTATTCTGCTTCTTCTGATTCACCCTCCAGACTTCACCTTCTCCTTCTCCTTCTTCTACTTCTTCTGATTCACCCTCCAGACTTCACCTTCTACTTCTCCTTCTTCTGCTTCTTCTGATTCACCCTCCAGACTTCACCTTCTCCTTTTCCTTCGTCTACTTCTTCTGATTCACCCTCCAGACTACACCTTCTCCTTCTCCTTCTTCTACTTCTTCTGATTCACCCTCCAGACTTCACCTTCTCCTTCTCCTTCTTCTGTTTCTTCTGATTCACCCTCCAGACTTCATCTTCTCCTTCTCCTTCTTCTACTTCTTCTGATTCACCCTCCAGACTTCACCTTCTCCTTCTCCTTCTTCTACTTCTTCTGATTCACCCTCCAGACTTCATCTTCTCCTTCTCCTTCTTCTACTTCTTCTGATTCACCCTCCAGACTTCACCTTCTCCTTCTCCTTCTTCTGCTTCTTCTGATTCACCCTCCAGACTTCACCTTCTCCTTCTCCTTATTCTGCTTCTTCTGATTCACCCTCCAGACTTCACCTTCTCCTTCTCCTTCTTCTGCTTCTTCTGATTCACCCTCCAGACTTCACCTTCTCCTTCTCCTTCTTCTGCTTCTTCTGATTCACCCTCCAGACTTCACCTTCTCCTTCTCCTTCTTCTACTTCTTCTGATTCACCCTCCAGACTTAACCTTCTCCTTCTCCTTCTTCTGCTTCTTCTGATTCACCCTCCAGACTTCACCTTCTCCTTCTCCTTCGACTACTTCTTCTGATTCACCCTCCAGACTACACCTTCTCCTTCTCCTTCTTCTACTTCTTCTGATTCACCCTCCAGACTTCACCTTCTCCTTCTCCTTCTTCTGTTTCTTCTGATTCACCCTCCAGACTTCATCTTCTCCTTCTCCTTCTTCTACTTCTTCTGATTCACCCTCCAGACTTCACCTTCTCCTTCTCCTTCTTCTACTTCTTCTGATTCACCCTCCGGACTTCATCTTCTCCTTCTCCTTCTTCTGCTTCTTCTGATTCACCCTCCAGACTTCACCTTCTCCTTCTTCTGCTTCTTCTGATTCACCCTCCAGACTTCAACTTCTCCTTCTCCTTCTTCTACTTCTTCTGATTCACCCTCCAGACTTCACCTTCTCCTTCTCCTTCTTCTACTTCTTCTGATTCACCCTCCAGTCTTCACCTTCTCCTTCTCCTTCTTCTGTTTCTTCTGCTTCACCCTCCAGACTTCACCTTCTCCTTCTCTTTCTTCTGCTTCTTCTGATTCACCCTCCAGACTTCACCTTCTCCTTCTCCTTCTTCTGATTCTTCTGATTCACCCTCCAGACTTCACCTTCTCCTTCTCCTTCTTCTGCTTCTTCTGATTCACCCTCCTGACTTCACCTTCTCCTTCTCCTTCTTCTACTTCTTCTGATTCACCCTCCTGACTTCACCTTCTCCTTCTCCTTCTTCTACTTCTTCTGCTTCACCCTCCAGACTTGACCTTCTCCTTCTCCTTCTTCTACTTCTTCTGATTCACCCTCCAGACTTCACCTTCTCCTTCTCCTTCTTCTGCTTCTTCTGATTCACCCTCCAGACTTCACCTTCTCATTCTCCTTCTTCTGCTTCTTCTGCTGCGCCCTCCAGACTTCACCTTCTCCTTCTCCTTCTTCTGCTTCTTCTGCTTCACACTCCAGACTTCACCTTCTCCTTCTCCTTCTTCTGCTACTTCTGCTGCGCCCTCCAGGCTTCACCTTCTCCTTCTCCTTCTTCTGCTTCTTCTGCTTCACCGTCCTGACTTCACCTTCTCCTTCTCCTTCTTCTACTTCTTCTGCTACACCCCCCTGACTTCACCTGCTCCTTCTCCTTCTTCTGCTTCTTCTGATTCACCCTCCTAACTTCACCTACTCCTTCTCCTTCTTCTGCTTCTTCTGATTCACCCTCCTGACTTCACCTTCTCCTTCTCCTTCTTCTGCTTCTTCTGATTCACCCTCCAGACTTCACCTTCTCCTTCTCCTTCTTCTGCTTCTTCTGATTCACCCTCCAGACTTCACCTTCTCCTTCTCCTTCTTCTGCTTCTTCTGATTCACCCTCCAGACCTCACCTTCTCCTTCTCCTTCTTCTACTTCTTCTGATTCACCCTCCAGACTTCATCTTCTCTTTCTCCTTCTTCTGCTTCTTCTGATTCACCCTCCAGACTTCACCTTCTCCTTCTCCTTCTTCTGCTTCTTCTGATTCACCCTCCAGACTTCACCTTCTCCTTCTCCTTCTTCTACTTCTTCTGATTCACCCTCCAGTCTTCACCTTCTCCTTCTCCTTCTTCTGTATCTTCTGCTTCACCCTCCAGACTTCACCTTCTCCTTCTCTTTCTTCTGCTTCTTCTGCTTCACCCTCCAGACTTCACCTTCTCCTTCTCCTTCTTCTGATTCTTCTGATTCACCCTCCAGACTTCACCTTCTCTTTCTCCTTCTTCTGCTTCTTCTGATTCACCCTCCTGACTTCACCTTCTCCTTCTCCTTCTTCTACTTCTTCTGATTCACCCTCCTGACTTCACCTTCTCCTTCTCCTTCTTCTACTTCTTCTGCTTCACCCTCCAGACTTCACCTTCTCCTTCTCCTTCTTCTACTTCTTCTGATTCACCCTCCAGACTTCACCTTCTCCTTCTCCTTCTTCTGCTTCTTCTGATTCACCCTCCAGACTTCACCTTCTCCTTCTCCTTCTTCTACTTCTTCTGATTCACCCTCCAGACTTCACCTTCTCCTTCTCCTTCTTCTACTTCTTCTGATTCACCCTCCAGTCTTCACCTTCTCCTTCTCCTTCTTCTGTATCTTCTGCTTCACCCTCCAGACTTCACCTTCTCCTTCTCTTTCTTCTGCTGCTCTGCTTCACCCTCCAGACTTCACCTTCTCCTTCTCCTTCTTCTGCTTCTTCTGATTCACCCTCCAGCCTTCACCTTCACCTTCTCCTTATTCTGCTTCTTCTGATTCACCCTCCAGACTTCACCTTCTCCTTCTCCTTCTTCTGCTTCTTCTGATTCACCCTCCAGACTTCACCTTCTCCTTCTCCTTATTCTGCTTCTTCTGATTCACCCTCCAGACTTCACCTTCTCCTTCTCCTTCTTCTGCTTCATCTGATTCACCCTCCAGACTTCACCTTCTCCTTCTCCTTCTTCTACTTCTTCTGATTCACCCTCCAGACTTCACCTTCTCCTTCTCCTTCTTCTACTTCTTCTGATTCACCCTCCAGTCTTCACCTTCTCCTTCTCCTTCTTCTGTATCTTCTGCTTCACCCTCCAGACTTCACCTTCTCCTTCTCTTTCTTCTGCTTCTTCTGCTTCACCCTCCAGACTTCACCTTCTCCTTCTCCTTCTTCTGATTCTTCTGATTCACCCTCCAGACTTCACCTTCTCTTTCTCCTTCTTCTGCTTCTTCTGATTCACCCTCCTGACTTCACCTTCTCCTTCTCCTTCTTCTACTTCTTCTGATTCACCCTCCTGACTTCACCTTCTCCTTCTCCTTCTTCTACTTCTTCTGCTTCACCCTCCAGACTTCACCTTCTCCTTCTCCTTCTTCTACTTCTTCTGATTCACCCTCCAGACTTCACCTTCTCCTTCTCCTTCTTCTGCTTCTTCTGATTCACCCTCCAGAGTTCACCTTCTCCTTCTCCTTCTTCTACTTCTTCTGATTCACCCTCCAGACTTCACCTTCTCCTTCTCCTTCTTCTACTTCTTCTGATTCACCCTCCAGTCTTCACCTTCTCCTTCTCCTTCTTCTGTATCTTCTGCTTCACCCTCCAGACTTCACCTTCTCCTTCTCTTTCTTCTGCTTCTTCTGCTTCACCCTCCAGACTTCACCTTCTCCTTCTCCTTCTTCTGCTTCTTCTGATTCACCCTCCAGACTTCACCTTCTCCTTCTCCTTATTCTGCTTCTTCTGATTCACCCTCCAGACTTCACTTTCTCCTTCTCCTTCTTCTGCTTCTTCTGATTCACCCTCCAGACTTCACCTTCTCCTTCTCCTTCTTCTGCTTCTTCTGATTCACCCTCCAGACTTCACCTTCTCCTTCTCCTTCTTCTGCTTCATCTGATTCACCCTCCAGACTTCACCTTCTCCTTCTCCTTCTTCTACTTCTTCTGATTCACCCTCCAAACTTCACCTTCTCCTTCTCCTTCTTCTGCTTCTTCTGATTCACCCTCCTGACTTCACCTTCTCCTTCTCCTTCTTCTACATCTTCTGATTCACCCTCCTGACTTCACCTTCTCCTTCTCCTTCTTCTACTTCTTCTGCTTCAACCTCCAGACTTCACCTTCTCCTTCTCCTTCTTCTACTTCTTCTGATTCACCCTCCAGACTTCACCTTCTCCTTCTCCTTCTTCTACTTCTTCTGATTCACCCTCCAGACTTCACCTTCTCCTTCTCCTTCTTCTACTTCTTCTGATTCACCCTCCAGACTTCACCTTCTCCTTCTCCTTCTTCTGCTTCTTCTGATTCACCCTCCAGACTTCACCTTCTCCTTCTCCTTATTCTGCTTCTTCTGAATCACCCTCCAGACTTCACCTTCTCCTTCTCCTTCTTCTGCTTCTTCTGATTCACCCTCCAGACTTCAGCTTCTCCTTCTCCTTCTTCTGCTTCTTCTGATTCACCCTCCAGACTTCACCTTCACCTTCTCCTTCTTCTACTTCTTCTGATTCACCCTCCAGACTTCACCTTCTCCATCTCCTTCTTCTGCTTCTTCTGATTCACCCTCCAGACTTCACCTTCTCCGTCTCCTTCCTCTACTTCTTCTGATTCACCCTCCAGACTTCACCTTCTCCTTCTCCTTCTTCTGCTTCTTCTGATTCACCCTCCAGACTTCACCTTCTCCTTCTCCATCTTCTACTTCTTCTGATTCACCCTCCAGACTTCACCTTCTCCTTCTCCTTCTTCTGATTCTTCTGATTCACCCTCCAGACTTCACCTTCTCCTTCTCCTTCTTCTGCTTCTTCTGATTCACCCTCCTGACTTCACCTTCTCCTTCTCCTTCTTCTACATCTTCTGATTCACCCTCCTGACTTCACCTTCTCCTTCTCCTTCTTCTACTTCTTCTGCTTCCCCCTCCAGACTTCACCTTCTCCTTCTCCTTCTTCTACTTCTTCTGATTCACCCTCCAGACTTCACCTTCTCCATCTCCTTCTTCTGCTTCTTCTGATTCACCCTCCAGACTTCACCTTCTCCTTCTCCTTCGTCTACTTCTTCTGATTCACCCTCCAGACTACACCTTCTCCTTCTCCTTCTTCTACTTCTTCTGATTCACCCTCCAGACTTCACCTTCTCCTTCTCCTTCTTCTGTTTCTTCTGATTCACCCTCCAGACTTCACCTTCTCCTTCTCCTTCTTCTACTACTTCTGATTCACCCTCCAGACTTCACCTTCTCCTTCTCCTTCTTCTACTTCTTCTGATTCACCCTCCAGACTTCATCTTCTCCTTCTCCTTCTTCTGCTTCTTCTGATTCACCCTCCAGACTTTACCTTCTCCTTCTCCTTCTTCTGCTTCTTCTGATTCACCCTCCAGACTTCACCTTCTCCTTCTCCTTCTTCTACTTCTTCTGATTCACCCTCCAGACTTCACCTTCTCCATCTCCTTCTTCTACTTCTTCTGATTCACCCTCCAGTCTTCACCTTCTCCTCTCCTTCTTCTGTTTCTTCTGCTTCACCCTCCAGACTTCACCTTCTCCTTCTCTTTCTTCTGCTTCTTCTGATTCACCCTCCAGACTTCACCTTCTCCTTCTCCTTCTTCTGATTCTTCTGATTCACCCTCCAGACTTCACCTTCTCCTTCTCCTTCTTCTGCTTCTTCTGATTCACCCTCCTGACTTCACCTTCTCCTTCTCCTTCTTCTACTTCTTCTGATTCACCCTCCTGACTTCAGCTTCTCCTTCTCCTTCTTCTACTTCTTCTGCTTCACCCTCCAGACTTCACCTTCTCCTTCTCCTTCTTCTACTTCTTCTGATTCACCCTCCAGACTTCACCTTCTCCTTCTCCTTATTCTGTTTCTTCTGATTCACCCTCCAGACTTCACCTTCTCCTTCTCCTTATTCTGCTTCTTCTGATTCACCCTCCAGACTTCACCTTCTCCTTCTCCTTCCTTTGCTTCTTCTGATTCACCCTCCAGACTTCACCTTCTCCTTCTCCTTCTTCTGATTCTTCTGATTCACCCTCAAGACTTCACCTTCTCCTTCTCCATCTTCTGCTTCTTCTGATTCACCCTCCTGACTTCACCTTCTCCTTCTCCTTCTTCTACTTCTTCTGATTCACCCTCCTGACTTCACCTTCTCCTTCTCCATCTTCTACTTCTTCTGCTTCACCCTCCAGACTTCAACTTCTCCTTCTCCTTCTTCTACTTCTTCTGATTCACCCTCCAGACTTCACCTTCTCCTTCTCCTTCTTCTGCTTCTCCTGATTCACCCTCCAGACTTCACCTTCTCCTTCTCCTTCTTCTGCTTCTTCTGATTCACCCTCCAGACTTCACCTTCTCCTTCTCCTTCTTCTACTTCTTCTGATTCACCCTCCAGACTTCACCTTCTCCTTCTCCTTCTTCTGCTTCTTCTGATTCACCCTCCAGACTTCACCTTCTCCTTCTCCTTCGTCTACTTCTTCTGATTCACCCTCCAGACTACACCTTCTCCTTCTCCTTCTTCTACTTCTTCTGATTCACCCTCCAGACTTCACCTTCTCCTCCTCCTTCTTCTGTTTCTTCTGATTCACCCTCCAGACTTCATCTTCTCCTTCTCCTTCTTCTACTTCTTCTGATTCACCCTCCAGACTTCACCTTCTCCTTCTCCTTCTTCTACTTCTTCTGATTCACCCTCCAGACTTCATCTTCTCCTTCTCCTTCTTCTGCTTCTTCTGATTCACCCTCCAGACTTCACCTTCTCCTTCTCCTTCTTCTGCTTCTTCTGATTCACCCTCCAGACTTCAACTTCTCCTTCTCCTTCTTCTACTTCTTCTGATTCACCCTCCAGACTTCACCTTCTCCTTCTCCTTCTTCTACTTCTTCCGATTCACCCTCCAGACTTCATCTTCTCCTTCTCCTTCTTCTGCTTCTTCTGATTCACCCTCCAGACTTCACCTTCTCCTTCTCCTTCTTCTGCTTCTTCTGATTCACCCTCCAGACTTCACCTTCTCCTTCTCCTTCTTCTACTTCTTCTGATTCACCCTCCAGTCTTCACCTACTCCTTCTCCTTCTTCTGTTTCTTCTGCTTCACCCTCCAGACTTCACCTTCTCCTTCTCTTTCTTCTGCTTCTTCTGATTCACCCTCCAGACTTCACCTTCTCCTTCTCCTTCTTCTGATTCTTCTGATTCACCCTCCAGACTTCACCTTCTCCTTCTCCTTCTTCTGCTTCTTCTGATTCACCCTCCTGACTTCACCTTCTCCTTCTCCTTCTTCTACTTCTTCTGATTCACCCTCCTGACTTCACCTTCTCCTTCTCCTTCTTCTACTTCTTCTGCTTCACCCTCCAGACTTCACCTTCTCCTTCTCCTTCTTCTGCTTCTTCTGATTCACCCTCCAGACTTCACCTTCTCCTTCTCCTTCTTCTGCTTCTTCTGATTCACCCTCCAGACTTCACCTTCTCCTTCTCCTTATTCTGCTTCTTCTGATTCACCCTCCAGACTTCACCTTCTCCTTCTCCTTATTCTGCTTCTTCTGATTCACCCTCCAGACTTCACCTTCTCCTTCTCCTTCCTCTGCTTCTTCTGATTCACCCTCCAGACTTCACCTTCTCCTTCTCCTTCTTCTGATTCTTCTGATTCACCCTCCAGACTTCACCTTCTCCTTCTCCATCTTCTGCTTCTTCTGATTCACCCTCCTGACTTCACCTTCTCCTTCTCCTTCTTCTACTTCTTCTGATTCACCCTCCTGACTTCACCTTCTCCTTCTCCATCTTCTACTTCTTCTGCTTCACCCTCCAGACTTCACCTTCTCCTTCTCCTTCTTCTGCTTCTTCTGATTCGCCCTCCAGACTTCACCTTCTCCTTCTCCTTCATCTACTTCATCTGATTCACCCTCCAGACTTCACCTTCTCCTTCTCCTTCTTCTGCTTCTTCTGATTCACCCTCCAGACTTCACCTTCTCCTTCTCCTTCGTCTACTTCTTCTGATTCACCCTCCAGACTACACCTTCTCCTTCTCCTTCTTCTACTTCTTCTGATTCACCCTCCAGACTTCACCTTCTCCTTCTGCTTCTTCTGTTTCTTCTGATTCACCCTCCAGACTTCATCTTCTCCTTCTCCTTCTTCTACTTCTTCTGATTCACCCTCCAGACTTCACCTTCTCCTTCTCCTTCTTCTACTTCTTCTGATTCACCCTCCAGACTTCATCTTCTCCTTCTCCTTCTTCTGCTTCTTCTGATTCACCCTCCAGACTTCAACTTCTCCTTCTCCTTCTTCTACTTCTTCTGATTCACCCTCCAGACTTCACCTTCTCCTTCTCCTTCTTCTACTTCTTCTGATTCACCCTCCAGTCTTCACCTTCTCCTTCTCCTTCTTCTGTTTCTTCTGCTTCACCCTCCAGACTTCACCTTCTCCTTCTCTTTCTTCTGCTTCTTCTGATTCACCCTCCAGACTTCACCTTCTCCTTCTCCTTCTTCTGATTCTTCTGATTCACCCTCCAGACTTCACCTTCTCCTTCTCCTTCTTCTGCTTCTTCTGATTCACCCTCCTGACTTCACCTTCTCCTTCTCCTTCTTCTACTTCTTCTGATTCACCCTCCTGACTTCACCTTCTCCTTCTCCTTCTTCTACTTCTTCTGCTTCACCCTCCAGACTTCACCTTCTCCTTCTCCTTCTTCTACTTCTTCTGATTCAACCTCCAGACTTCACCTTCTCCTTCTCCTTCTTCTGCTTCTTCTGATTCACCCTCCAGACTTCACCTTCTCATTCTCCTTCTTCTGCTTCTTCTGCTGCGCCCTCCAGACTTCACCTTCTCCTTCTCCTTCTTCTGCTTCTTCTGCTTCACACTCCAGACTTCACCTTCTCCTTCTCCTTCTTCTACTTCTTCTGATTCACCCTCCAGACTTCACCTTCTCCTTCTCCTTCTTCTGCTTCTTCTGATTCACCCTCCAGACTTCAACTTCTCCTTCTCCTTCTTCTACTTCTTCTGATTCACCCTCCAGACTTCACCTTCTCCTTCTCCTTCTTCTACTTCTTCTGATTCACCCTCCAGTCTTCACCTTCTCCTTCTCCTTCTTCTGTTTCTTCTGCTTCACCCTCCAGACTTCACCTTCTCCTTCTCTTTCTTCTGCTTCTTCTGATTCACCCTCCAGACTTCACCTTCTCCTTCTCCTTCTTCTGATTCTTCTGATTCACCCGCCAGACTTCACCTTCTCCTTCTCCTTCTTCTGCTTCTTCTGATTCACCCTCCTGACTTCACCTTCTCCTTCTCCTTCTTCTACTTCTTCTGATTCACCCTCCTGACTTCACCTTCTCCTTCTCCTTCTTCTACTTCTTCTGCTTCACCCTCCAGACTTCACCTTCTCCTTCTCCTTCTTCTACTTCTTCTGATTCAACCTCCAGACTTCACCTTCTCCTTCTCCTTCTTCTGCTTCTTCTGATTCACCCTCCAGACTTCACCTTCTCATTCTCCTTCTTCTGCTTCTTCTGCTGCGCCCTCCAGACTTCACCTTCTCCTTCTCCTTCTTCTGCTTCATCTGCTTCACACTCCAGACTTCACCTTCTCCTTCTCCTTCTTCTGCTTCTTCTGCTGCGCCCTCCAGGCTTCACCTTCTCCTTCTCCTTCTTCTGCTTCTTCTGCTTCACCGTCCTGACTTCACCTTCTCCTTCTCCTTCTTCTACTTCTTCTGCTACACCCCCCTGACTTCACCTGCTCCTTCTCCTTCTTCTGCTTCTTCTGATTCACCCTCCTAACTTCACCTTCTCCTTCTCCTTCTTCTGCTTCTTCTGATTCACCCTCCTGACTTCACCTTCTCCTTCTCCTTCTTCTGCTTCTTCTGATTCACCCTCCAGACTTCACCTTCTCCTTCTCCTTCTTCTGCTTCTTCTGATTCACCCTCCAGACTTCACCTTCTCCTTCTCCTTCTTCTGCTTCTTCTGATTCACCCTCCAGACCTCACCTTCTCCTTCTCCTTCTTCTACTTCTTCTGATTCACCCTCCAGACTTCATCTTCTCCTTCTCCTTCTTCTGCTTCTTCTGATTCACCCTCCAGACTTCACCTTCTCCTTCTCCTTCTTCTGCTTCTTCTGATTCACCCTCCAGACCTCACCTTCTCCTTCTCCTTCTTCTACTTCTTCTGCTACACCCCCCTGACTTCACCTGCTCCTTCTCCTTCTTCTGCTTCTTCTGATTCACCCTCCAGACTTCACCTTCTCCTTCTCCTTCTTCTGCTTCTTCTGATTCACCCTCCAGACCTCACCTTCTCCTTCTCCTTCTTCTACTTCTTCTGATTCACCCTCCAGACCTCATCTTCTCCTTCTCCTTCTTCTGCATCTTCTGATTCACCCTCCAGACTTCACCTTCTCCTTCTCCTTCTTCTGCTTCTTCTGATTCACCCTCCAGACCTCACCTTCTCCTTCTCCTTCTTCTACTTCTTCTGCTACACCCCCCTGACTTCACCTGCTCCTTCTCCTTCTTCTGCTTCTTCTGATTCACCCTCCTAACTTCACCTTCTCCTTCTCCTTCTTCTGCTTCTTCTGATTCACCCTCCTGACTTCACCTTCTCCTTCTCCTTCTTCTGCTTCTTCTGATTCACCCTCCAGACTTCACCTTCTCCTTCTCCTTCTTCTACTTCTTCTGATTCACCCTCCAGACTTCACCTTCTCCTTCTCCTTCTTCTACTTCTTCTGATTCACCCTCCAGTCTTCACCTTCTCCTTCTCCTTCTTCTGTTTCTTCTGCTTCACCCTCCAGACTTCACCTTCTCCTTCTCTTTCTTCTGCTTCTTCTGCTTCACCCTCCAGACTTCACCTTCTCCTTCTCCTTCTTCTGATTCTTCTGATTCACCCTCCAGACTTCACCTTCTCTATCTCCTTCTTCTGCTTCTTCTGATTCACCCTCCTGACTTCACCTTCTCCTTCTCCTTCTTCTACTTCTTCTGATTCACCCTCCTGACTTCACCTTCTCCTTCTCCTTCTTCTACTTCTTCTGCTTCGCCCTCCAGACTTCAACTTCTCCTTCTCCTTCTTCTACTTCTTCTGATTCACCCTCCAGACTTCACCTTCTCCTTCTTCTGCTTCTTCTGATTCACCCTCCAGACTTCACCTTCTCCTTCTCCTTCTTCTGCTTCTTCTGATTCACCCTCCAGACTTCACCTTCTCCTTCTCCTTCTTCTACTTCTTCTGATTCACCCTCCAGACTTCACCTTCTCCTTCTCCTTCTTCTGCTTCTTCTGATTCACCCTCCAGACTTCACCTTCTCCTTCTCCTTCGTCTACTTCTTCTGATTCACCCTCCAGACTACACCTTCTCCTTCTCCTTCTTCTTCTTCTTCTGATTCACCCTCCAGACTTCACCTTCTCCTTCTCCTTCTTCTGTTTCTTCTGATTCACCCTCCAGACTTCATCTTCTCCTTCTCCTTCTTCTACTTCTTCTGATTCACCCTCCAGACTTCACCTTCTCCTTCTCCTTCTTCTACTTCTTCTGAGTGACCCTCCAGACTTCATCTTCTCCTTCTCCTTCTTCTGCTTCTTCTGATTCACCCTCCAGACTTCACCTTCTCCTTCTCCTTCTTCTGCTTCTTCTGATTCACCCTCCAGACTTCAACTTCTCCTTCTCCTTCTTCTACTTCTTCTGATTCACCCACCAGACTTCACCTTCTCCTTCTCCTTCTTCTACTTCTTCCGATTCACCCTCCAGACTTCATCTTCTCCTTCTCCTTCTTCTGCTTCTTCTGATTCACCCTCCAGACTTCACCTTCTCCTTCTCCTTCTTCTGCTTCTTCTGATTCACCCTCCAGACTTCACCTTCTCCTTCTCCTTCTTCTACTTCTTCTGATTCACCCTCCAGACTTCACCTTCTCCTTCTCCTTCTTCTACTTCTTCTGATTCACACTCCAGTCCTCACCTTCTCCTTCTCCTTCTTCTGTTTCTTCTACTTCACCCTCCAGACTTCACCTTCTCCTTCTCTTTCTTCTGCTTCTTCTGATTCACCCTCCAGACTTCACCTTCTCCTTCTCCTTCTTCTGATTCTTCTGATTCACCCTCCAGACTTCACCTTCTCCTTCTCCTTCTTCTGCTTCTTCTGATTCACCCTCCTGACTTCACCTTCTCCTTCTCCTTCTTCTACTTCTTCTGATTCACCCTCCTGACTTCACCTTCTCCTTCTCCTTCTTCTCCTTCTTCTGCTTCACCCTCCAGACTTCACCTTCTCCTTCTCCTTCTTCTGCTTCTTCTGATTCACCCTCCAGACTTCACCTTCTCCTTCTCCTTCTTCTGCTTCTTCTGATTCACCCTCCAGACTTCACCTTCTCCTTCTCCTTATTCTGCTTCTTCTGATTCACCCTCCAGACTTCACCTTCTCCTTCTCCTTATTCTGCTTCTTCTGATTCACCCTCCAGACTTCACCTTCTCCTTCTCCTTCCTCTGCTTCTTCTGATTCACCCTCCAGACTTCACCTTCTCCTTCTCCTTCTTCTGATTCTTCTGATTCACCCTCCAGACTTCACCTTCTCCTTCTCCATCTTCTGCTTCTTCTGATTCACCCTCCTGACTTCACCTTCTCCTTCTCCTTCTTCTACTTCTTCTGATTCACCCTCCTGACTTCACCTTCTCCTTCTCCATCTTCTACTTCCTCTGCTTCACCCTTGAGACTTCAACATCTCCTTCTCCTTCTTCTACTTCTTCTGATTCACCCTCCAGACTTCACCTTCTCCTTCTCCTTCTTCTGCTTTTTCTGATTCACCCTCCAGACTTCACCTTCTCCTTCTCCTTCTTCTGCTTCTTCTGATTCACCCTCCAGACTTCACCTTCTCCTTCTCCTTCTTCTACTTCATCTGATTCATCCTCCAGACTTCACCTTCTCCTTCTCCTTCTTCTGCTTCTTCTGATTCACCCTCCAGACTTCACCTTCTCCTTCTCCTTCGTCTACTTCTTCTGATTCACCCTCCAGACTACACCTTCTCCTTCTCCTTCTTCTACTTCTTCTGATTCACCCTCCAGACTTCACCTTCTCCTTCTCCTTCTTCTGTTTCTTCTGATTCACCCTCCAGACTTCATCTTCTCCTTCTCCTTCAACTACTTCTTCTGATTCACCCTCCAGACTTCACCTTCTCCTTCTCCTTCTTCTACTTCTTCTGATTCACCCTCCAGACTTCATCTTCTCCTTCTCCTTCTTCTGCTTCTTCTGATTCACCCTCCAGACTTCACCTTCTCCTTCTCCTTCTTCTGCTTCTTCTGATTCACCCTCCAGACTTCAACTTCTCCTTCTCCTTCTTCTACTTCTTCTGATTCACCCTCCAGACTTCACCTTCTCCTTCTCCTTCTTCTACTTCTTCTGATTCACCCTCCAGTCTTCACCTTCTCCTTCTCCTTCTTCTGTTTCTTCTGCTTCACCCTCCAGACTTCACCTTCTCCTTCTCTTTCTTCTGCTTCTTCTGATTCACCCTCCAGTCTTCACCTTCTCCTTCTCCTTCTTCTGATTCTTCTGATTCACCCTCCAGACTTCACCTTCTCCTTCTCCTTCTTCTGCTTCTTCTGATTCACCCTCCTGACTTCACCTTCTCCTTCTCCTTCTTCTACTTCTTCTGATTCACCCTCCTGACTTCACCTTCTCCTTCTCCTTCTTCTACTTCTTCTGCTTCACCCTCCAGACTTCACCTTCTCCTTCTCCTTCTTCTACTTCTTCTGATTCAACCTCCAGACTTCACCTTCTCCTTCTCCTTCTTCTGCTTCTTCTGATTCACCCTCCAGACTTCACCTTCTCCTACTCCTTCTTCTGCTTCTTCTGCTGCGCCCTCCATGCTTCACCTTCTCCTTCTCCTTCTTCTGCTTCTTCTACTTCACCGTCCTGACTTCACCTTCTCCTTCTCCTTCTTCTACTTCTTCTGCTACACCCCCCTGACTTCACCTGCTCCTTCTCCTTCTTCTGCTTCTTCTGATTCACCCTCCTAACTTCACCTTCTCCTTCTCCTTATTCTGCTTCTTCTGATTCACCCTCCTGACTTCACCTTCTCCTTCTCCTTCTTCTGCTTCTTCTGATTCACCTTCCAGACTTCACCTTCTCCTTCTCCTTCTTCTGCTTCTTCTGATTCACCCTCCAGACTTCACCTTCTCCTTCTCCTTCTTCTGCTTCTTCTGATTCACCCTCCAGACCTCACCTTCTCCTTCTCCTTCTTCTACTTCTTCTGATTCACCCTCCAGACTTCATCTTCTCCTTCTCCTTCTTCTGCTTCTTCTGATTCACCCTCCAGACTTCACCTTCTCCTTCTCCTTCTTCTGCTTCTTCTGATTCACCCTCCAGACTTCACCTTCTCCTTCTCCTTCTTCTACTTCTTCTGATTCACCCTCCAGACTTCACCTTCTCCTTCTCCTTCTTCTACTTCTTCTGATTCACCCTCCAGTCTTCACCTTCTCCTTCTCCTTCTTCTGTTTCTTCTGCTTCACCCTCCAGACTTCACCTTCTCCTTCTCTTTCTTCTGCTTCTTCTGCTTCACCCTCCAGACTTCACCTTCTCCTTCTCCTTCTTCTGATTCTTCTGATTCACCCTCCAGACTTCACCTTCTCTATCTCCTTCTTCTGCTTCTTCTGATTCACCCTCCTGACTTCACCTTCTCATTCTCCTTCTTCTACTTCTTCTGATTCACCCTCCTGACTTCACCTTCTCCTTCTCCTTCTTCTACTTCTTCTGCTTCACCCTCCAGACTTCACCTTCTCCTTCTCCTTCTTCTACTTCTTCTGATTCACCCTCCAGACTTCACCTTCTCCTTCTCCTTCTTCTGCTTCTTCTGATTCACCCTCCAGACTTAACCTTCTCCTTCTCCTTATTCTGCTTCTTCTGATTCACCCTCCAGACTTCACCTTCTCCTTCTCCTTCTTCTGCTTCTTCTGATTCACCCTCCAGACTTCACCTTCTCCTTCTCCTTCTTCTGCTTCTTCTGATTCACCCTCCAGACTTCACCTTCTCCTTCTCCTTCTTCTACTTCTTCTGATTCACCCTCCAGACTTCACCTTCTCCTTCTCCTTCTTCTGCTTCTTCTGATTCACCCTCCTGACTTCACCTTCTCCTTCTCCTTCTTCTACATCTTCTGATTCACCCTCCTGACTTCACCTTCTCCTTCTCCATCTTCTACTTCCTCTGCTTCACCCTCCAGACTTCAACTTCTCCTTCTCCTTCTTCTACTTCTTCTGATTCACCCTCCAGACTTCACCTTCTCCTTCTCCTTCTTCTGCTTCTTCTGATTCACCCTCCAGACTTCACCTTCTCCTTCTCCTTCTTCTGCTTCTTCCGATTCACCCTCCAGACTTCACCTTCTCCTTCTCCTTCTTCTACTTCATCTGATTCACCCTCCAGACTTCACCTTCTCCTTCTCCTTCTTCTCCTTCTTCTGATTCACCCTCCAGACTTCACCTTCTCCTTCTCCTTCGTCTACTTCTTCTGATTCACCCTCCAGACTACACCTTCTCCTTCTCCTTCTTCTACTTCTTCTGATTCACCCTCCAGACTTCACCTTCTCCTTCTCCTTCTTCTGTTTCTTCTGATTCACCCTCCAGACATCATGTTCTCCTTCTCCTTCTTCTACTTCTTCTGATTCACCCTCCAGACTTCACCTTCTCCTTCTCCTTCTTCTACTTCTTCTGATTCACCCTCCAGACTTCATCTTCTCCTTCTCCTTCTTCTGCTTCTTCTGATTCACCCTCCAGACTTCACCTTCTCCTTCTCCTTCTTCTGCTTCTTCTGATTCACCCTCCAGACTTCAACTTCTCCTTCTCCTTCTTCTACTTCTTCTGATTCACCCTCCAGACTTCACCTTCTCCTTCTCCTTCTTCTACTTCTTCTGATTCACCCTCCAGTCTTCACCTTTTCCTTCTCCTTCTTCTGTTTCTTCTGCTTCACCCTCCAGACTTCACCTTCTCCTTCTCTTTCTTCTGCTTCTTCTGATTCACCCTCCAGACTTCACCTTCTCCTTCTCCTTCTTCTGATTCTTCTGATTCACCCTCCAGACTTCACCTTCTCCTTCTCCTTCTTCTGCTTCTTCTGATTCACCCTCCTGACTTCACCTTCTCCTTCTCCTTCTTCTACTTCTTCTGATTCACCCTCCTGACTTCACCTTCTCCTTCTCCTTCTTCTACTTCTTCTGCTTCACCCTCCAGACTTCACCTTCTCCTTCTCCTTCTTCTACTTCTTCTGATTCAACCTCCAGACTTCACCTTCTCCTTCTCCTTCTTCTGCTTCTTCTGATTCACCCTCCAGACTTCACCTTCTCATTCTCCTTCTTCTGCTTCTTCTGCTGCGCCCTCCAGACTTCACCTTCTCCTTCTCCTTCTTCTGCTTCTTCTGCTTCACACTCCAGACTTCACCTTCTCCTTCTCCTTCTTCTGCTTCTTCTGCTGCGCCCTCCAGGCTTCACCTTCTCCTTCTCCTTCTTCTGCTTCTTCTGCTTCACCGTCCTGACTTCACCTTCTCCTTCTCCTTCTTCTACTTCTTCTGCTACACCCCCCTGACTTCACCTGCTCCTTCTCCTTCTTCTGCTTCTTCTGATTCACCCTCCTAACTTCACCTTCTCCTTCTCCTTCTTCTGCTTCTTCTGATTCACCCTCCTGACTTCACCTTCTCCTTCTCCTTCTTCTGCTTCTTCTGATTCACCCTCCAGACTTCACCTTCTCCTTCTCCTTCTTCTGCTTCTTCTGATTCACCCTCCAGACTTCACCTTCTCCTTCTCCTTCTTCTGCTTCTTCTGATTCACCCTCCAGACCTCACCTTCTCCTTCTCCTTCTTCTACTTCTTCTGATTCACCCTCCAGACTTCATCTTCTCCTTCTCCTTCTTCTGCTTCTTCTGATTCACCCTCCAGACTTCACCTTCTCCTTCTCCTTCTTCTGCTTCTTCTGAGTCACCCTCCAGACTTCACCTTCTCCTTCTCCTTCTTCTACTTCTTCTGATTCACCCTCCAGACTTCACCTTCTCCTTCTCCTTCTTCTACTTCTTCTGATTCACCCTCCAGTCTTCACCTTCTCCTTCTCCTTCTTCTGTTTCTTCTGCTTCACCCTCCAGACTTCACCTTCTCCTTCTCTTTCTTCTGCTTCTTCTGCTTCACCCTCCAGACTTCACCTTCTCCTTCTCCTTCTTCTGATTCTTCTGATTCACCCTCCAGACTTCACCTTCTCTATCTCCTTCTTCTGCTTCTTCTGATTCACCCTCCTGACTTCACCTTCTCCTTCTCCTTCTTCTACTTCTTCTGATTCACCCTCCTGACTTCACCTTCTCCTTCTCCTTCTTCTACTTCTTCTGCTTCACCCTCCAGACTTCACCTTCTCCTTCTTCTTCTTCTACTTCTTCTGATTCACCCTCCAGACTTCACCTTCTCCTTCTCCTTCTTCTGCTTCTTCTGATTCACCCTCCAGACTTAACCTTCTCCTTCTCCTTATTCTGCTTCTTCTGATTCACCCTCCAGACTTCACCTTCTCCTTTTCCTTCTTCTGCTTCTTCTGATTCACCCTCCAGACTTCACCTTCTCCTTCTCCTTCTTCTGCTTCTTCTGATTCACCCTCCAGACTTCACCTTCTCCTTCTCCTTCTTCTACTTCTTCTGATTCACCCTCCAGACTTCATCTTCTCCTTCTCCTTCTTCTGCTTCTTCTGATTCACCCTCCTGACTTCACCTTCTCCTTCTCCTTCTTCTACATCTTCTGATTCACCCTCCTGACTTCAGCTTCTCCTTCTCCTTCTTCTACTTCTTCTGATTCACCCTCCAGACTTCACCTTCTCCTTCTCCTTCTTCTGCTTCTTCTGATTCACCCTCCAGACTTCACCTTCTCATTCTCCTTCTTCTGCTTCTTCTGCTGCGCCCTCCAGACTTCACCTTCTCCTTCTCCTTCTTCTGCTTCTTCTGCTTCACACTCCAGACTTCACCTTCTCCTTCTCCTTCTTCTGCTTCCTCTGCTGCGCCCTCCAGGCTTCACCTTCTCCTTCTCCTTCTTCTGCTTCTTCTGCTTCACCGTCCTGACTTCACCTTCTCCTTCTCCTTCTTCTACTTCTTCTGCTGCACCCCCTGACTTCACCTGCTCCTTCTCCTTCTTCTGCTTCTTCTGATTCACCCTCCTAACTTCACCTTCTCCTTCTCCTTCTTCTGCTTCTTCTGATTCACCCTCCTGACTTCACCTTCTCCTTTTCCTTCTTCTGCTTCTTCTGATTCACCCTCCAGACTTCACCTTCTCCTTCTCCTTCTTCTGCTTCTTCTGATTCACCCTCCAGACTTCACCTTCTCCTTCTCCTTCTTCTGCTTCTTCTGATTCACCCTCCAGACCTCACCTTCTCCTTCTCCTTCTTCTACTTCTTCTGATTCACCCTCCAGACTTCATCTTCTCCTTCTCCTTCTTCTGCTTCTTCTGATTCACCCTCCAGACTTCACCTTCTCCTTCTCCTTCTTCTGCTTCTTCTGATTCACCCTCCAGACTTCACCTTCTCCTACTCCTTCTTCTACTTCTTCTGATTCACCCTCCAGACTTCACCTTCTCCTTCTCCTTCTTCTACTTCTTCTGATTCACCCTCCAGTCTTCACCTTCTCCTTCTCCTTCATCTGTTTCTTCTGCTTCACCCTCCAGACTTCACCTTCTCCTTCTCCTTCTTCTGCTTCTTCTGATTCACCCTCCAGACTTCACCTTCTCCTTCTCCTTCTTCTGCTTCTTCTGATTCACCCTCCAGACCTCACCTTCTCCTTCTCCTTCTTCTACTTCTTCTGATTCACCCTCCAGACTTCATCTTCTCCTTCTCCTTCTTCTGCTTCTTCTGATTCACCCTCCAGACTTCACCTTCTCCTTCTCCTTCTTCTGCTTCTTCTGATTCACCCTCCAGACTTCACCTTCTCCTACTCCTTCTTCTACTTCTTCTGATTCACCCTCCAGACTTCACCTTCTCCTTCTCCTTCTTCTACTTCTTCTGATTCACCCTCCAGTCTTCACCTTCTCCTTCTCCTTCTTCTACTTCTTCTGCTTCACCCTCCAGAATGCACCTTCTCCTTCTCCTTCTTCTACTTCTTCTGATTCACCCTCCAGACTTCACCTTCTCCTTCTGCTTCTTCTGCTTCTTCTGATTCACCCTCCAGACTTAACCTTCTCCTTCTCCTTATTCTGCTTCTTCTGATTCACCCTCCAGACTTCACCTTCTCCTTCTCCTTCTTCTGCTTCTTCTGATTCACCCTCCAGACTTCACCTTCTCCTTCTCCTTCTTCTGCTTCTTCTGATTCACCCTCCAGACTTCACCTTCTCCTTCTCCTTCTTCTACTTCTTCTGATTCACCCTCCAGACTTCACCTTCTCCTTCTCCTTCTTCTGCTTCTTCTGATTCACCCTCCTGACTTCACCTTCTCCTTGTCCATCTTCTACATCTTCTGATTCACCCTCCTGACTTCACCTTCTCCTTCTCCTTCTTCTACTTCTTCTGCTTCACCCTCCAGACTTCACCTTCTCCTTCTCCTTCTTCTACTTCTTCTGATTCACCCTCCAGACTTCACCTTCTCCTTCTCCTTCTTCTACTTCTTCTGATTCACCCTCCAGACTTCACCTTCTCCTTCTCCTTCTTCTACTTCTTCCGGTTCACCCTCCAGACTTCATCTTCTCCTTCTCCTTCTTCTGCTTCTTCTGATTCACCCTCCAGACTTCACCTTCTCCTTCTCCTTCTTCTGCTTCTTCTGATTCACCCTCCAGACTTCACCTTCTCCTTCTCCTTCTTCTACTTCTTCTGATTCACCCTCCAGACTTCACCTTCTCCTTCTCCTTCTTCTACTTCTTCTGATTCACCCTCCAGTCTTCACCTTCTCCTTCTCCTTCTTCTGTTTCTTCTGCTTCACCCTCCAGACTTCACCTTCTCCTTCTCTTTCTTCTGCTTCTTCTGATTCACCCTCCAGACTTCACCTTCTGCTTCTCCTTCTTCTGATTCTTCTGATTCACCCTCCAGACTTCACCTTCTCCTTCTCCTTCTTCTGCTTCTTCTGATTCACCCTCCTGACTTCACCTTCTCCTTCTGCTTCTTCTACTTCTTCTGATTCACCCTCCTGACTTCACCTTCTCCTTCTCCTTCTTCTACTTCTTCTGCTTCACCCTCCAGACTTCACCTTCTCCTTCTCCTTCTTCTACCTCTTCTGATTCACCCTCCAGTCTTCACCTTCTCCTTCTCCTTCTTCTGTTTCTTCTGCTTCACCCTCCAGACTTCACCTTCTCCTTCTCTTTCTTCTGCTTCTTCTGATTCACCCTCCAGACTTCACCTTCTGCTTCTCCTTCTTCTGCTTCTTCTGATTCACCCTCCAGACTTCACCTTCTCCTTCTCCTTCTTCTGCTTCTTCTGATTCACCCTCCAGACCTCACCTTCTCCTTCTCCTTCTTCTACTTCTTCTGATTCACCCTCCAGACTTCATCTTCTCCTGCTCCTTCTTCTGCTTCTTCTGATTCACCCTCCAGACTTCACCTTCTCCTTCTCCTTCTTCTGCTTCTTCTGATTCACCCTCCAGACTTCACCTTCTCCTACTCCTTCTTCTACTTCTTCTGATTCACCCTCCAGACTTCACCTTCTCCTTCTCCTTCTTCTACTTCTTCTGATTCACCCTCCAGTCCTCACCTTCTCCTTCTCCTTCTTCTGTTTCTTCTGCTTCACCCTCCAGACTTCACCTTCTCCTTCTCTTTCTTCTGCTTCTTCTGCTTCACCCTCCAGACTTCACCTTCTCCTTCTCCTTCTTCTGATTCTTCTGATTCAACCTCCAGACTTCACCTTCTCTATCTCCTTCTTCTGCTTCTTCTGATTCACCCTCCTGACTTCACCTTCTCCTTCTCCTTCTTCTACTTCTTCTGATTCACCCTCCTGACTTCACCTTCTCCTTCTCCTTCTTCTACTTCTTCTGCTTCACCCTCCAGACTTCACCTTCTCCTTCTCCTTCTTCTACTTCTTCTGATTCACCCTCCAGACTTCACCTTCTCCTTCTCCTTCTTCTGCTTCTTCTGATTCACCCTCCAGACTTAACCTTCTCCTTCTCCTTATTCTGCTTCTTCTGATTCACCCTCCAGACTTCACATTTTCCTTCTCCTTCTTCTGCTTCTTCTGATTCACCCTCCAGACTTCACCTTCTCCTTCTCCTTCTTCTGCTTCTTCTGATTCACCCTCCAGACTTCACCTTCTCCTTCTCCTTCTTCTACTTCTTCTGATTCACCCTCCAGACTTCACCTTCTCCTTCTCCTTCTTCTGCTTCTTCTGATTCACCCTCCTGACTTCACCTTCTCCTTGTCCTTCTTCTACATCTTCTGATTCACCCTCCTGACTTCACCTTCTCCTTCTCCTTCTTCTACTTCTTCTGCTTCACCCTCCAGACTTCACCTTCTCCTTCTCCTTCTTCTACTTCTTCTGATTCACCCTCCAGACTTCACCTTCTCCTTCTCCTTCTTCTACTTCTTCTGATTCACCCTCCAGACTTCACCTTCTCCTTCTCCTTCTTCTACTTCTTCTGATTCACCCTCCAGACTTCACCTTCTCCTTCTCCTTCTTCTGCTTCTTCTGATTCACCCTCCAGACTTCACCTTCTCCTTCTCCTTATTCTGCTTCTTCTGAATCACCCTCCAGACTTCACCTTCTCCTTCTCCTTCTTCTGCTTCTTCTGATTCACCCTCCAGACTTCACCTTCTCCTTCTCCTTCTTCTGCTTCTTCTGATTCACCCTCCAGACTTCACCTTCTCCTTCTCCTTCTTCTACGTCTTCTGATTCACCCTCCAGACTTCACCTTCTCCATCTCCTTCTTCTGCTTCTTCTGATTCACCCTCCAGACTTCACCTTCTCCTTCTCCTTCATCTACTTCTTCTGATTCACCCTCCAGACTTCACCTTCTCCTTCTCCTTCTTCTGCTTCTTCTGATTCACCCTCCAGACTTCACCTTCTCCTTCTCCTTCTTCTGCTTCTTCTGATTCACCCTCCAGACTTCACCTTCTTCTTCTCCTTCTTCTACTTCTTCTGATTCACCCTCCAGACTTCACCTTCTCCTTCTTCTGCTTCTTCTGATTCACCCTCCAGACTTCACCTTCTCCTTCTCCTTCGTCTACTTCTTCTGATTCACCCTCCAGACTACACCTTCTCCTTATCCTTCTTCTACTTCTTCTGATTCACCCTCCAGACTTCACCTTCTCCTGCTCCTTCTTCTGTTTCTTCTGATTCACCCTCCAGACTTCATCTTCTCCTTCTCCTTCTTCTACTTCTTCTGATTCACCCTCCAGACTTCACCTTCTCCTTCTCCTTCTTCTACTTCTTCTGATTCACCCTCCAGACTTCATCTTCTCCTTCTCCTTCTTCTGCTTCTTCTGATTCACCCTCCAGACTTCACCTTCTCCTTCTCCTTCTTCTGCTTCTTCTGATTCACCCTCCAGACTTCAACTTCTCCTTCTCCTTCTTCTACTTCTTCTGATTCACCCTCCAGACTTCACCTTCTCCTTCTCCTTCTTCTACTTCTTCCGATTCACCCTCCAGACTTCATCTTCTCCTTCTCCTTCTTCTGCTTCTTCTGATTCACCCTCCAGACTTCACCTTCTCCTTCTCCTTCTTCTGCTTCTTCTGATTCACCCTCCAGACTTCACCTTCTCCTTCTCCTTCTTCTACTTCTTCTGATTCACCCTCCAGACTTCACCTTCTCCTTCTCCTTCTTCTACTTCTTCTGATTCACCCTCCAGTCTTCACCTTCTCCTTCTCCTTCTTCTGTTTCTTCTGCTTCACCCTCCAGACTTCACCTTCTCCTTCTCTTTCTTCTGCTTCTTCTGATTCACCCTCCAGACTTCACCTTCTGCTTCTCCTTCTTCTGATTCTTCTGATTCACCCTCCAGACTTCACCTTCTCCTTCTCCTTCTTCTGCTTCTTCTGATTCACCCTCCTGACTTCACCTTCTCCTTCTGCTTCTTCTACTTCTTCTGATTCACCCTCCTGACTTCACCTTCTCCTTCTCCTTCTTCTACTTCTTCTGCTTCACCCTACAGACTTCACCTTCTCCTTCTCCTTCTTCTACTTCTTCTGATTCACCCTCCAGACTTCACCTTCTCCTTCTCCTTCTTCTGCTTCTTCTGATTCACCCTCCAGACTTCACCTTCTCCTTCTCCTTATTCTGCTTCTTCTGATTCACCCTCCAGACTTCACCTTCTCCTTCTCCTTATTCTGCTTCTTTTGATTCACCCTCCAGACTTCACCTTCTCCTTCTCCTTCCTCTGCTTCTTCTGATTCACCCTCCAGACTTCACCTTCTCCTTCTCCTTCTTCTGATTCTTCTGATTCACCCTCCAGACTTCACCTTCTCCTTCTCCATCTTCTGCTTCTTCTGATTCACCCTCCTGACTTCACCTTCTCCTTCTCCTTCTTCTACTTCTTCTGGTTCACCCTCCTGACTTCACCTTCTCCTTCTCCATCTTCTACTTCTTCTGCTTCACCCTCCAGACTTCAACTTCTCCTTCTCCTTCTTCTACTTCTTCTGATTCACCCTCCAGACTTCACCTTCTCCTTCTCCTTCTTCTGCTTCTTCTGATTCACCCTCCAGACTTCACCTTCTCCTTCTCCTTCTTCTGCTTCTTCTGATTCACCCTCCAGACTTCACCTTCTCCTTCTCCTTCTTCTACTTCTTCTGATTCACCCTCCAGACTTCACCTTCTCCTTCTCCTTCTTCTGCTTCTTCTGATTCACCCTCCAGACTTCACCTTCTCCTTCTCCTTCGTCTACTTCTTCTGATTCACCCTCCAGACTTCATCTTCTCCTTCTCCTTCTTCTGCTTCTTCTGATTCACCCTCCAGACTTCACCTTCTCCTTCTCCTTCTTTGCTTCTTCTGATTCACCCTCCAGACTTCAACTTCTCCTTCTCCTTCTTCTACTTCTTCTGATTCACCCTCCAGACTTCACCTTCTCCTTCTCCTTCTTCTACTTCTTCTGATTCTCCCTCCAGTCTTCACCTTCTCCTTCTCCTTCTTCTGTTTCTTCTGCTTCACCCTCCAGACTTCACCTTCTCCTTCTCTTTCTTCTGCTTCTTCTGATTCACCCTCCAGACTTCACCTTCTCCTTCTCCTTCTTCTGATTCTTCTGATTCACCCTCCAGACTTCACCTTCTCCTTCTCCTTCTTCTGCTTCTTCTGATTCACCCTCCTGACTTCACCTTCTCCTTCTCCTTCTTCTACTTCTTCTGATTCACCCTCCTGACTTCACCTTCTCCTTCTCCTTCTTCTACTTCTTCTGCTTCACCCTCCAGACTTCACCTTCTCCTTCTCCTTCTTCTACTTCTTCTGATTCACCCTCCAGACTTCACCTTCTCCTTCTCCTTCTTCTGCTTCTTCTGATTCACCCTCCAGACTTCACCTTCTCATTCTCCTTCTTCTGCTTCTTCTGCTTCACACTCCAGACTTCACCTTCTCCTTCTCCTTCTTCTGCTTCTTCTGCTGCGCCCTCCAGGCTTCAGCTTCTCCTTCTCCTTCTTCTGCTTCTTCTGCTTCATCGTCCTGATTCCACCTTCTCCTTCTCCTTCTTCTACTTCTTCTGCTACACCCCCCTGACTTCACCTGCTCCTTCTCCTTCTTCTGCTTCTTCTGATTCACCCTCCTGACTTCACCTTCTCCTTCTCCTTCTTCTGCTTCTTCTGATTCACCCTCCAGACTTCACCTTCTCCTTCTCCTTCTTCTGCTTCTTCTGATTCACCCTCCAGACTTCACCTTCTCCTTCTCCTTCTTCTGCTTCTTCTGATTCACCCTCCAGACCTCACCTTCTCCTTCTCCTTCTTCTACTTCTTCTGATTCACCCTCCAGACTTCATCTTCTCCTTCTCCTTCTTCTGCTTCTTCTGATTCACCCTCCAGACTTCACCTTCTCCTTCTCCTTCTTCTGCTTCTTCTGATTCACCCTCCAGACTTCACCTTCTCCTACTCCTTCTTCTACTTCTTCTGATTCACCCTCCAGACTTCACCTTCTCCTTCTCCTTCTTCTACTTCTTCTGATTCACCCTCCAGTCTTCACCTTCTCCTTCTCCTTCTTCTACTTCTTCTGCTTCACCCTCCAGACTGCACCTTCTCCTTCTCCTTCTTCTACTTCTTCTGATTCACCCTCCAGACTTCACCTTCTCCTTCTGCTTCTTCTGCTTCTTCTGATTCACCCTCCAGACTTAACCTTCTCCTTCTCCTTATTCTGCTTCTTCTGATTCACCCTCCAGACTTCACCTTCTCCTTCTCCTTCTTCTGCTTCTTCTGATTCACCCTCCAGACTTCACCTTCTCCTTCTCCTTATTCTGCTTCTTTTGATTCACCCTCCAGACTTCACCTTCTCCTTCTCCTTCCTCTGCTTCTTCTGATTCACCCTCCAGACTTCACCTTCTCCTTCTCCTTCTTCTGATTCTTCTGATTCACCCTCCAGACTTCACCTTCTCCTTCTCCATCTTCTGCTTCTTCTGATTCACCCTCCTGACTTCACCTTCTCCTTCTCCTTCTTCTACTTCTTCTGATTCACCCTCCTGACTTCACCTTCTCCTTCTCCATCTTCTACTTCTTCTGCTTCACCCTCCAGACTTCAACTTCTCCTTCTCCTTCTTCTACTTCTTCTGATTCACCCTCCAGACTTCACCTTCTCCTTCTCCTTCTTCTGCTTCTTCTGATTCACCCTCCAGACTTCACCTTCTCCTTCTCCTTCTTCTGCTTCTTCTGATTCACCCTCCAGACTTCACCTTCTCCTTCTCCTTCTTCTACTTCTTCTGATTCACCCTCCAGACTTCACCTTCTCCTTCTCCTTCTTCTGCTTCTTCTGATTCACCCTCCAGACTTCACCTTCTCCTTCTCCTTCGTCTACTTCTTCTGATTCACCCTCCAGACTTCATCTTCTCCTTCTCCTTCTTCTGCTTCTTCTGATTCACCCTCCAGACTTCACCTTCTCCTTCTCCTTCTTTTGCTTCTTCTGATTCACCCTCCAGACTTCAACTTCTCCTTCTCCTTCTTCTACTTCTTCTGATTCACCCTCCAGACTTCACCTTCTCCTTCTCCTTCTTCTACTTCTTCTGATTCTCCCTCCAGTCTTCACCTTCTCCTTCTCCTTCTTCTGTTTCTTCTGCTTCACCCTCCAGACTTCACCTTCTCCTTCTCTTTCTTCTGCTTCTTCTGATTCACCCTCCAGACTTCACCTTCTCCTTCTCCTTCTTCTGATTCTTCTGATTCACCCTCCAGACTTCACCTTCTCCTTCTCCTTCTTCTGCTTCTTCTGATTCACCCTCCTGACTTCACCTTCTCCTTCTCCTTCTTCTACTTCTTCTGATTCACCCTCCTGACTTCACCTTCTCCTTCTCCTTCTTCTACTTCTTCTGCTTCACCCTCCAGACTTCACCTTCTCCTTCTCCTTCTTCTACTTCTTCTGATTCACCCTCCAGACTTCACCTTCTCCTTCTCCTTCTTCTGCTTCTTCTGATTCACCCTCCAGACTTCACCTTCTCATTCTCCTTCTTCTGCTGCGCCCTCCAGACTTCACCTTCTCCTTCTCCTTCTTCTGCTTCTTCTGCTTCACACTCCAGACTTCACCTTCTCCTTCTCCTTCTTCTGCTTCTTCTGCTGCGCCCTCCAGGCTTCACCTTCTCCTTCTCCTTCTTCTGCTTCTTCTGCTTCATCGTCCTGATTCCACCTTCTCCTTCTCCTTCTTCTACTTCTTCTGCTACACCCCCCTGACTTCACCTGCTCCTTCTCCTTCTTCTGCTTCTTCTGATTCACCCTCCTGACTTCACCTTCTCCTTCTCCTTCTTCTGCTTCTTCTGATTCACCCTCCAGACTTCACCTTCTCCTTCTCCTTCTTCTGCTTCTTCTGATTCACCCTCCAGACTTCACCTTCTCCTTCTCCTTCTTCTGCTTCTTCTGATTCACCCTCCAGACCTCACCTTCTCCTTCTCCTTCTTCTACTTCTTCTGATTCACCCTCCAGACTTCATCTTCTCCTTCTCCTTCTTCTGCTTCTTCTGATTCACCCTCCAGACTTCACCTTCTCCTTCTCCTTCTTCTGCTTCTTCTGATTCACCCTCCAGACTTCACCTTCTCCTACTCCTTCTTCTACTTCTTCTGATTCACCCTCCAGACTTCACCTTCTCCTTCTCCTTCTTCTACTTCTTCTGATTCACCCTCCAGTCTTCACCTTCTCCTTCTCCTTCTTCTACTTCTTCTGCTTCACCCTCCAGACTGCACCTTCTCCTTCTCCTTCTTCTACTTCTTCTGATTCACCCTCCAGACTTCACCTTCTCCTTCTGCTTCTTCTGCTTCTTCTGATTCACCCTCCAGACTTAACCTTCTCCTTCTCCTTATTCTGCTTCTTCTGATTCACCCTCCAGACTTCACCTTCTCCTTCTCCTTCTTCTGCTTCTTCTGATTCACCCTCCAGACTTCACCTTCTCCTTCTCCTTCTTCTGCTTCTTCTGATTCACCCTCCAGACTTCACCTTCTCCTTCTCCTTCTTCTACTTCTTCTGATTCACCCTCCAGACTTCACCTTCTCCTTCTCCTTCTTCTGCTTCTTCTGATTCACCCTCCTGACTTCACCTTCTCCTTGTCCATCTTCTACATCTTCTGATTCACCCTCCTGACTTCACCTTCTCCTTCTCCTTCTTCTACTTCTTCTGCTTCACCCTCCAGACTTCACCTTCTCCTTCTCCTTCTTCTACTTCTTCTGATTCACCCTCCAGACTTCACCTTCTCCTTCTCCTTCTTCTACTTCTTCTGATTCACCCTCCAGACTTCACCTTCTCCTTCTCCTTCTTCTACTTCTTCCGGTTCACCCTCCAGACTTCATCTTCTCCTTCTCCTTCTTCTGCTTCTTCTGATTCACCCTCCAGACTTCACCTTCTCCTTCTCCTTCTTCTGCTTCTTCTGATTCACCCTCCAGACTTCACCTTCTCCTTCTCCTTCTTCTACTTCTTCTGATTCACCCTCCAGACTTCACCTTCTCCTTCTCCTTCTTCTACTTCTTCTGATTCACCCTCCAGTCTTCACCTTCTCCTTCTCCTTCTTCTGTTTCTTCTGCTTCACCCTCCAGACTTCACCTTCTCCTTCTCTTTCTTCTGCTTCTTCTGATTCACCCTCCAGACTTCACCTTCTGCTTCTCCTTCTTCTGATTCTTCTGATTCACCCTCCAGACTTCACCTTCTCCTTCTCCTTCTTCTGCGTCTTCTGATTCACCCTCCTGACTTCACCTTCTCCTTCTGCTTCTTCTACTTCTTCTGATTCACCCTCCTGACTTCTCCTTCTCCTTCTTCTACTTCTTCTGCTTCACCCTCCAGACTTCACCTTCTCCTTCTCCTTCTTCTACCTCTTCTGATTCACCCTCCAGTCTTCACCTTCTCCTTCTCCTTCTTCTGTTTCTTCTGCTTCACCCTCCAGACTTCACCTTCTCCTTCTCTTTCTTCTGCTTCTTCTGATTCACCCTCCAGACTTCACCTTCTGCTTCTCCTTCTTCTGCTTCTTCTGATTCACCCTCCAGACTTCACCTTCTCCTTCTCCTTCTTCTACGTCTTCTGATTCACCCTCCAGACTTCACCTTCTCCATCTCCTTCTTCTGCTTCTTCTGATTCACCCTCCAGACTTCACCTTCTCCTTCTCCTTCATCTACTTCTTCTGATTCACCCTCCAGACTTCACCTTCTCCTTCTCCTTCTTCTGCTTCTTCTGATTCACCCTCCAGACTTCACCTTCTCCTTCTCCTTCTTCTGCTTCTTCTGATTCACCCTCCAGACTTCACCTTCTTCTTCTCCTTCTTCTACTTCTTCTGATTCACCCTCCAGACTTCACCTTCTCCTTCTTCTGCTTCTTCTGATTCACCCTCCAGACTTCACCTTCTCCTTCTCCTTCGTCTACTTCTTCTGATTCACCCTCCAGACTACACCTTCTCCTTATCCTTCTTCTACTTCTTCTGATTCACCCTCCAGACTTCACCTTCTCCTGCTCCTTCTTCTGTTTCTTCTGATTCACCCTCCAGACTTCATCTTCTCCTTCTCCTTCTTCTACTTCTTCTGATTCACCCTCCAGACTTCACCTTCTCCTTCTCCTTCTTCTACTTCTTCTGATTCACCCTCCAGACTTCATCTTCTCCTTCTCCTTCTTCTGCTTCTTCTGATTCACCCTCCAGACTTCACCTTCTCCTTCTCCTTCTTCTGCTTCTTCTGATTCACCCTCCAGACTTCAACTTCTCCTTCTCCTTCTTCTACTTCTTCTGATTCACCCTCCAGACTTCACCTTCTCCTTCTCCTTCTTCTACTTCTTCCGATTCACCCTCCAGACTTCATCTTCTCCTTCTCCTTCTTCTGCTTCTTCTGATTCACCCTCCAGACTTCACCTTCTCCTTCTCCTTCTTCTGCTTCTTCTGATTCACCCTCCAGACTTCACCTTCTCCTTCTCCTTCTTCTGTTTCTTCTGCTTCACCCTCCATACTTCACCTTCTCCTTCTCTTTCTTCTGCTTCTTCTGATTCACCCTCCAGACTTCACCTTCTCCTTCTCCTTCCTCTGCTTCTTCTGATTCACCCTCCAGACTTCACCTTCTCCTTCTCCTTCTTCTGATTCTTCTGATTCACCCTCCAGACTTCACCTTTTCCTTCTCCATCTTCTGCTTCTTCTGCTTCACCCTCCTGACTTCACCTTCTCCTTCTCCTTCTTCTACTTCTTCTGATTCACCCTCCTGACTTCACCTTCTCCTTCTCCATCTTCTACTTCTTCTGCTTCACCCTCCAGACTTCAACTTCTCCTTCTCCTTCTTCTACTTCTTCTGATTCACCCTCCAGACTTCACCTTCTCCTTCTCCTTCTTCTGCTTCTTCTGATTCACCCTCCAGACTTCACCTTCTCCTTCTCCTTCTTCTGCTTCTTCTGATTCACCCTCCAGACTTCACCTTCTCCTTCTCCTTCTTCTACTTCTTCTGATTCACCCTCCAGACTTCACCTTCTCCTTCTCCTTCTTCTGCTTCTTCTGATTCACCCTCCAGACTTCACCTTCTCCTTCTCCTTCGTCTACTTCTTCTGATTCACCCTCCAGACTTCATCTTCTCCTTCTCCTTCTTCTGCTTCTTCTGATTCACCCTCCAGACTTCACCTTCTCCTTCTCCTTCTTCTGCTTCTTCTGATTCACCCTCCAGACTTCACCTTCTCCTTCTCCTTCTTCTACTTCTTCTGATTCACCCTCCAGACTTCACCTTCTCCTTCTCCTTCTTCTGCTTCTTCTGATTCACCCTCCTGACTTCACCTTCTCCTTGTCCATCTTCTACATCTTCTGATTCACCCTCCTGACTTCACCTTCTCCTTCTCCTTCTTCTACTTCTTCTGATTCACCCTCCAGACTTCACCTTCTCCTTCTCCTTCTTCTACTTCTTCCGGTTCACCCTCCAGACTTCATCTTCTCCTTCTCCTTCTTCTGCTTCTTCTGATTCACCCTCCAGACTTTACCTTCTCCTTCTCCTTCTTCTGCTTCTTCTGATTCACCCTCCAGACTTCACCTTCTCCTTCTCCTTCTTCTACTTCTTCTGATTCACCCTCCAGGCTTCACCTTCTCCTTCTCCTTCTTCTACTTCTTCTGATTCACCCTCCAGTCTTCACCTTCTCCTTCTCCTTCTTCTGTTTCTTCTGCTTCACCCTCCAGACTTCACCTTCTCCTTCTCTTTCTTCTGCTTCTTCTGATTCACCCTCCAGACTTCACCTTCTGCTTCTCCTTCTTCTGATTCTTCTGATTCACCCTCCAGACTTCACCTTCTCCTTCTCCTTCTTCTGCTTCTTCTGATTCACCCTCCTGACTTCACCTTCTCCTTCTGCTTCTTCTACTTCTTCTGATTCACCCTCCTGACTTCACCTTCTCCTTCTCCTTCTTCTACTTCTTCTGCTTCACCCTCCAGACTTCACCTTCTCCTTCTCCTTCTTCTACCTCTTCTGATTCACCCTCCAGTCTTCACCTTCTCCTTCTCCTTCTTCTGTTTCTTCTGCTTCACCCTCCAGACTTCACCTTCTCCTTCTCTTTCTTCTGCTTCTTCTGATTCACCCTCCAGACTTCACCTTCTGCTTCTCCTTCTTCTGCTTCTTCTGATTCACCCTCCAGACTTCACCTTCTCCTTCTCCTTCTTCTGCTTCTTCTGATTCACCCTCCAGACCTCACCTTCTCCTTCTCCTTCTTCTACTTCTTCTGATTCACCCTCCAGACTTCATCTTCTCCTTCTCCTTCTTCTGCTTCTTCTGATTCACCCTCCAGACTTCACCTTCTCCTTCTCCTTCTTCTGTTTCTTCTGATTCACCCTCCAGACTTCACCTTCTCCTACTCCTTCTTCTACTTCTTCTGATTCACCCTCCAGACTTCACCTTCTCCTTCTCCTTCTTCTACTTCTTCTGATTCACCCTCCAGTCCTCACCTTCTCCTTCTCCTTCTTCTGTTTCTTCTGCTTCACCCTCCAGACTTCACCTTCTCCTTCTCTTTCTTCTGCTTCTTCTGCTTCACCCTCCAGACTTCACCTTCTCCTTCTCCTTCTTCTGATTCTTCTGATTCAACCTCCAGACTTCACCTTCTCTATCTCCTTCTTCTGCTTCTTCTGATTCACCCTCCTGACTTCACCTTCTCCTTCTCCTTCTTCTACTTCTTCTGATTCACCCTCCTGACTTCACCTTCTCCTTCTCCTTCTTCTACTTCTTCTGCTTCACCCTCCAGACTTCACCTTCTCCTTCTCCTTCTTCTACTTCTTCTGATTCACCCTCCAGACTTCACCTTCTCCTTCTCCTTCTTCTGCTTCTTCTGATTCACCCTCCAGACTTAACCTTCTCCTTCTCCTTATTCTGCTTCTTCTGATTCACCCTCCAGACTTCACATTCTCCTTCTCCTTCTTCTGCTTCTTCTGATTCACCCTCCAGACTTCACCTTCTCCTTCTCCTTCTTCTGCTTCTTCTGATTCACCCTCCAGACTTCACCTTCTCCTTCTCCTTCTTCTACTTCTTCTGATTCACCCTCCAGACTTCACCTTCTCCTTCTCCTTCTTCTGCTTCTTCTGATTCACCCTCCTGACTTCACCTTCTCCTTGTCCTTCTTCTACATCTTCTGATTCACCCTCCTGACTTCACCTTCTCCTTCTCCTTCTTCTACTTCTTCTGCTTCACCCTCCAGACTTCACCTTCTCCTTCTCCTTCTTCTACTTCTTCTGATTCACCCTCCAGACTTCACCTTCTCCTTCTCCTTCTTCTACTTCTTCTGATTCACCCTCCAGACTTCACCTTCTCCTTCTCCTTCTTCTACTTCTTCTGATTCACCCTCCAGACTTCACCTTCTCCTTCTCCTTCTTCTGCTTCTTCTGATTCACCCTCCAGACTTCACCTTCTCCTTCTCCTTATTCTGCTTCTTCTGAATCACCCTCCAGACTTCACCTTCTCCTTCTCCTTCTTCTGCTTCTTCTGATTCACCCTCCAGACTTCACCTTCTCCTTCTCCTTCTTCTGCTTCTTCTGATTCACCCTCCAGACTTCACCTTCTCCTTCTCCTTCTTCTACGTCTTCTGATTCACCCTCCAGACTTCACCTTCTCCATCTCCTTCTTCTGCTTCTTCTGATTCACCCTCCAGACTTCACCTTCTCCTTCTCCTTCATCTACTTCTTCTGATTCACCCTCCAGACTTCACCTTCTCCTTCTCCTTCTTCTGCTTCTTCTGATTCACCCTCCAGACTTCACCTTCTCCTTCTCCTTCTTCTGCTTCTTCTGATTCACCCTCCAGACTTCACCTTCTTCTTCTCCTTCTTCTACTTCTTCTGATTCACCCTCCAGACTTCACCTTCTCCTTCTTCTGCTTCTTCTGATTCACCCTCCAGACTTCACCTTCTCCTTCTCCTTCGTCTACTTCTTCTGATTCACCCTCCAGACTACACCTTCTCCTTATCCTTCTTCTACTTCTTCTGATTCACCCTCCAGACTTCACCTTCTCCTGCTCCTTCTTCTGTTTCTTCTGATTCACCCTCCAGACTTCATCTTCTCCTTCTCCTTCTTCTACTTCTTCTGATTCACCCTCCAGACTTCACCTTCTCCTTCTCCTTCTTCTACTTCTTCTGATTCACCCTCCAGACTTCATCTTCTCCTTCTCCTTCTTCTGCTTCTTCTGATTCACCCTCCAGACTTCACCTTCTCCTTCTCCTTCTTCTGCTTCTTCTGATTCACCCTCCAGACTTCAACTTCTCCTTCTCCTTCTTCTACTTCTTCTGATTCACCCTCCAGACTTCACCTTCTCCTTCTCCTTCTTCTACTTCTTCCGATTCACCCTCCAGACTTCATCTTCTCCTTCTCCTTCTTCTGCTTCTTCTGATTCACCCTCCAGACTTCACCTTCTCCTTCTCCTTCTTCTGCTTCTTCTGATTCACCCTCCAGACTTCACCTTCTCCTTCTCCTTCTTCTGTTTCTTCTGCTTCACCCTCCAGACTTCACCTTCTCCTTCTCTTTCTTCTGCTTCTTCTGATTCACCCTCCAGACTTCACCTTCTCCTTCTCCTTCCTCTGCTTCTTCTGATTCACCCTCCAGACTTCACCTTCTCCTTCTCCTTCTTCTGATTCTTCTGATTCACCCTCCAGACTTCACCTTCTCCTTCTCCATCTTCTGCTTCTTCTGCTTCACCCTCCTGACTTCACCTTCTCCTTCTCCTTCTTCTACTTCTTCTGATTCACCCTCCAGACTTCACCTTCTCCTTCTCCTTCTTCTGATTCTTCTGATTCACCCTCCAGACTTCACCTTTTCCTTCTCCATCTTCTGCTTCTTCTGCTTCACCCTCCTGACTTCACCTTCTCCTTCTCCTTCTTCTACTTCTTCTGATTCACCCTCCTGACTTCACCTTCTCCTTCTCCATCTTCTACTTCTTCTGCTTCACCCTCCAGACTTCAACTTCTCCTTCTCCTTCTTCTACTTCTTCTGATTCACCCTCCAGACTTCACCTTCTCCTTCTCCTTCTTCTGCTTCTTCTGATTCACCCTCCAGACTTCACCTTCTCCTTCTCCTTCTTCTGCTTCTTCTGATTCACCCTCCAGACTTCACCTTCTCCTTCTCCTTCTTCTACTTCTTCTGATTCACCCTCCAGACTTCACCTTCTCCTTCTCCTTCTTCTGCTTCTTCTGATTCACCCTCCAGACTTCACCTTCTCCTTCTCCTTCGTCTACTTCTTCTGATTCACCCTCCAGACTTCATCTTCTCCTTCTCCTTCTTCTGCTTCTTCTGATTCACCCTCCAGACTTCACCTTCTCCTTCTCCTTCTTCTGCTTCTTCTGATTCACCCTCCAGACTTCACCTTCTCCTTCTCCTTCTTCTACTTCTTCTGATTCACCCTCCAGACTTCACCTTCTCCTTCTCCTTCTTCTGCTTCTTCTGATTCACCCTCCTGACTTCACCTTCTCCTTGTCCATCTTCTACATCTTCTGATTCACCCTCCTGACTTCACCTTCTCCTTCTCCTTCTTCTACTTCTTCTGCTTCACCCTCCAGACTTCACCTTCTCCTTCTCCTTCTTCTACTTCTTCTGATTCACCCTCCAGACTTCACCTTCTCCTTCTCCTTCTTCTACTTCTTCTGATTCACCCTCCAGACTTCACCTTCTCCTTCTCCTTCTTCTACTTCTTCCGGTTCACCCTCCAGACTTCATCTTCTCCTTCTCCTTCTTCTGCTTCTTCTGATTCACCCTCCAGACTTTACCTTCTCCTTCTCCTTCTTCTGCTTCTTCTGATTCACCCTCCAGACTTCACCTTCTCCTTCTCCTTCTTCTGCTTCTTCTGATTCACCCTCCAGACTTCAACTTCTCCTTCTCCTTCTTCTACTTCTTCTGATTCACCCTCCAGACTTCACCTTCTCCTTCTCCTTCTTCTACTTCTTCTGATTCACCCTCCAGACTTCATCTTCTCCTTCTCCTTCTTCTGCTTCTTCTGATTCACCCTCCAGACTTCACCTTCTCCTTCTCCTTCTTCTGCTTCTTCTGATTCACCCTCCAGACTTCAACTTCTCCTTCTCCTTCTTCTACTTCTTCTGATTCACCCTCCAGACTTCACCTTCTCCTTCTCCTTCTTCTACTTCTTCCGATTCACCCTCCAGACTTCATCTTCTCCTTCTCCTTCTTCTGCTTCTTCTGATTCACCCTCCAGACTTCACCTTCTCCTTCTCCTTCTTCTGCTTCTTCTGATTCACCCTCCAGACTTCACCTTCTCCTTCTCCTTCTTCTGTTTCTTCTGCTTCACCCTCCAGACTTCACCTTCTCCTTCTCTTTCTTCTGCTTCTTCTGATTCACCCTCCAGACTTCACCTTCTCCTTCTCCTTCCTCTGCTTCTTCTGATTCACCCTCCAGACTTCACCTTCTCCTTCTCCTTCTTCTGATTCTTCTGATTCACCCTCCAGACTTCACCTTCTCCTTCTCCATCTTCTGCTTCTTCTGCTTCACCCTCCTGACTTCACCTTCTCCTTCTCCTTCTTCTACTTCTTCTGATTCACCCTCCAGACTTCACCTTCTCCTTCTCCTTCTTCTGATTCTTCTGATTCACCCTCCAGACTTCACCTTTTCCTTCTCCATCTTCTGCTTCTTCTGCTTCACCCTCCTGAATTCACCTTCTCCTTCTCCTTCTTCTACTTCTTCTGATTCACCCTCCTGACTTCACCTTCTCCTTCTCCATCTTCTACTTCTTCTGCTTCACCCTCCAGACTTCAACTTCTCCTTCTCCTTCTTCTACTTCTTCTGATTCACCCTCCAGACTTCACCTTCTCCTTCTCCTTCTTCTGCTTCTTCTGATTCACCCTCCAGACTTCACCTTCTCCTTCTCCTTCTTCTGCTTCTTCTGATTCACCCTCCAGACTTCACCTTCTCCTTCTCCTTCTTCTACTTCTTCTGATTCACCCTCCAGACTTCACCTTCTCCTTCTCCTTCTTCTGCTTCTTCTGATTCACCCTCCAGACTTCACCTTCTCCTTCTCCTTCGTCTACTTCTTCTGATTCACCCTCCAGACTTCATCTTCTCCTTCTCCTTCTTCTGCTTCTTCTGATTCACCCTCCAGACTTCACCTTCTCCTTCTCCTTCTTCTGCTTCTTCTGATTCACCCTCCAGACTTCACCTTCTCCTTCTCCTTCTTCTACTTCTTCTGATTCACCCTCCAGACTTCACCTTCTCCTTCTCCTTCTTCTGCTTCTTCTGATTCACCCTCCTGACTTCACCTTCTCCTTGTCCATCTTCTACATCTTCTGATTCACCCTCCTGACTTCACCTTCTCCTTCTCCTTCTTCTACTTCTTCTGCTTCACCCTCCAGACTTCACCTTCTCCTTCTCCTTCTTCTACTTCTTCTGATTCACCCTCCAGACTTCACCTTCTCCTTCTCCTTCTTCTACTTCTTCTGATTCACCCTCCAGACTTCACCTTCTCCTTCTCCTTCTTCTACTTCTTCCGGTTCACCCTCCAGACTTCATCTTCTCCTTCTCCTTCTTCTGCTTCTTCTGATTCACCCTCCAGACTTTACCTTCTCCTTCTCCTTCTTCTGCTTCTTCTGATTCACCCTCCAGACTTCACCTTCTCCTTCTCCTTCTTCTACTTCTTCTGATTCACCCTCCAGACTTCACCTTCTCCTTCTCCTTCTTCTACTTCTTCTGATTCACCCTCCAGTCTTCACCTTCTCCTTCTCCTTCTTCTGTTTCTTCTGCTTCACCCTCCAGACTTCACCTTCTCCTTCTCTTTCTTCTGCTTCTTCTGATTCACCCTCCAGACTTCACCTTCTGCTTCTCCTTCTTCTGATTCTTCTGATTCACCCTCCAGACTTCACCTTCTCCTTCTCCTTCTTCTGCTTCTTCTGATTCACCCTCCTGACTTCACCTTCTCCTTCTGCTTCTTCTACTTCTTCTGATTCACCCTCCTGACTTCACCTTCTCCTTCTCCTTCTTCTACTTCTTCTGCTTCACCCTCCAGACTTCACCTTCTCCTTCTCCTTCTTCTACCTCTTCTGATTCACCCTCCAGTCTTCACCTTCTCCTTCTCCTTCTTCTGTTTCTTCTGCTTCACCCTCCAGACTTCACCTTCTCCTTCTCTTTCTTCTGCTTCTTCTGATTCACCCTCCAGACTTCACCTTCTGCTTCTCCTTCTTCTGCTTCTTCTGATTCACCCTCCAGACTTCACCTTCTCCTTCTCCTTCTTCTGCTTCTTCTGATTCACCCTCCAGACCTCACCTTCTCCTTCTCCTTCTTCTACTTCTTCTGATTCACCCTCCAGACTTCATCTTCTCCTTCTCCTTCTTCTGCTTCTTCTGATTCACCCTCCAGACTTCACCTTCTCCTTCTCCTTCTTCTGTTTCTTCTGATTCACCCTCCAGACTTCACCTTCTCCTACTCCTTCTTCTACTTCTTCTGATTCACCCTCCAGACTTCACCTTCTCCTTCTCCTTCTTCTACTTCTTCTGATTCACCCTCCAGTCCTCACCTTCTCCTTCTCCTTCTTCTGTTTCTTCTGCTTCACCCTCCAGACTTCACCTTCTCCTTCTCTTTCTTCTGCTTCTTCTGCTTCACCCTCCAGACTTCACCTTCTCCTTCTCCTTCTTCTGATTCTTCTGATTCAACCTCCAGACTTCACCTTCTCTATCTCCTTCTTCTGCTTCTTCTGATTCACCCTCCTGACTTCACCTTCTCCTTCTCCTTCTTCTACTTCTTCTGATTCACCCTCCTGACTTCACCTTCTCCTTCTCCTTCTTCTACTTCTTCTGCTTCACCCTCCAGACTTCACCTTCTCCTTCTCCTTCTTCTACTTCTTCTGATTCACCCTCCAGACTTCACCTTCTCCTTCTCCTTCTTCTGCTTCTTCTGATTCACCCTCCAGACTTAACCTTCTCCTTCTCCTTATTCTGCTTCTTCTGATTCACCCTCCAGACTTCACATTCTCCTTCTCCTTCTTCTGCTTCTTCTGATTCACCCTCCAGACTTCACCTTCTCCTTCTCCTTCTTCTGCTTCTTCTGATTCACCCTCCAGACTTCACCTTCTCCTTCTCCTTCTTCTACTTCTTCTGATTCACCCTCCAGACTTCACCTTCTCCTTCTCCTTCTTCTGCTTCTTCTGATTCACCCTCCTGACTTCACCTTCTCCTTGTCCTTCTTCTACATCTTCTGATTCACCCTCCTGACTTCACCTTCTCCTTCTCCTTCTTCTACTTCTTCTGCTTCACCCTCCAGACTTCACCTTCTCCTTCTCCTTCTTCTACTTCTTCTGATTCACCCTCCAGACTTCACCTTCTCCTTCTCCTTCTTCTACTTCTTCTGATTCACCCTCCAGACTTCACCTTCTCCTTCTCCTTCTTCTACTTCTTCTGATTCACCCTCCAGACTTCACCTTCTCCTTCTCCTTCTTCTGCTTCTTCTGATTCACCCTCCAGACTTCACCTTCTCCTTCTCCTTATTCTGCTTCTTCTGAATCACCCTCCAGACTTCACCTTCTCCTTCTCCTTCCTCTGCTTCTTCTGATTCACCCTCCAGACTTCACCTTCTCCTTCTCCTTCTTCTGATTCTTCTGATTCACCCTCCAGACTTCACCTTCTCCTTCTCCATCTTCTGCTTCTTCTGCTTCACCCTCCTGACTTCACCTTCTCCTTCTCCTTCTTCTACTTCTTCTGATTCACCCTCCAGACTTCACCTTCTCCTTCTCCTTCTTCTGATTCTTCTGATTCACCCTCCAGACTTCACCTTTTCCTTCTCCATCTTCTGCTTCTTCTGCTTCACCCTCCTGACTTCACCTTCTCCTTCTCCTTCTTCTACTTCTTCTGATTCACCCTCCTGACTTCACCTTCTCCTTCTCCATCTTCTACTTCTTCTGCTTCACCCTCCAGACTTCAACTTCTCCTTCTCCTTCTTCTACTTCTTCTGATTCACCCTCCAGACTTCACCTTCTCCTTCTCCTTCTTCTGCTTCTTCTGATTCACCCTCCAGACTTCACCTTCTCCTTCTCCTTCTTCTGCTTCTTCTGATTCACCCTCCAGACTTCACCTTCTCCTTCTCCTTCTTCTACTTCTTCTGATTCACCCTCCAGACTTCACCTTCTCCTTCTCCTTCTTCTGCTTCTTCTGATTCACCCTCCAGACTTCACCTTCTCCTTCTCCTTCGTCTACTTCTTCTGATTCACCCTCCAGACTTCATCTTCTCCTTCTCCTTCTTCTGCTTCTTCTGATTCACCCTCCAGACTTCACCTTCTCCTTCTCCTTCTTCTGCTTCTTCTGATTCACCCTCCAGACTTCACCTTCTCCTTCTCCTTCTTCTACTTCTTCTGATTCACCCTCCAGACTTCACCTTCTCCTTCTCCTTCTTCTGCTTCTTCTGATTCACCCTCCTGACTTCACCTTCTCCTTGTCCATCTTCTACATCTTCTGATTCACCCTCCTGACTTCACCTTCTCCTTCTCCTTCTTCTACTTCTTCTGCTTCACCCTCCAGACTTCACCTTCTCCTTCTCCTTCTTCTACTTCTTCTGATTCACCCTCCAGACTTCACCTTCTCCTTCTCCTTCTTCTACTTCTTCTGATTCACCCTCCAGACTTCACCTTCTCCTTCTCCTTCTTCTACTTCTTCCGGTTCACCCTCCAGACTTCATCTTCTCCTTCTCCTTCTTCTGCTTCTTCTGATTCACCCTCCAGACTTTACCTTCTCCTTCTCCTTCTTCTGCTTCTTCTGATTCACCCTCCAGACTTCACCTTCTCCTTCTCCTTCTTCTGCTTCTTCTGATTCACCCTCCAGACTTCAACTTCTCCTTCTCCTTCTTCTACTTCTTCTGATTCACCCTCCAGACTTCACCTTCTCCTTCTCCTTCTTCTACTTCTTCTGATTCACCCTCCAGACTTCATCTTCTCCTTCTCCTTCTTCTGCTTCTTCTGATTCACCCTCCAGACTTCACCTTCTCCTTCTCCTTCTTCTGCTTCTTCTGATTCACCCTCCAGACTTCAACTTCTCCTTCTCCTTCTTCTACTTCTTCTGATTCACCCTCCAGACTTCACCTTCTCCTTCTCCTTCTTCTACTTCTTCCGATTCACCCTCCAGACTTCATCTTCTCCTTCTCCTTCTTCTGCTTCTTCTGATTCACCCTCCAGACTTCACCTTCTCCTTCTCCTTCTTCTGCTTCTTCTGATTCACCCTCCAGACTTCACCTTCTCCTTCTCCTTCTTCTGTTTCTTCTGCTTCACCCTCCAGACTTCACCTTCTCCTTCTCTTTCTTCTGCTTCTTCTGATTCACCCTCCAGACTTCACCTTCTCCTTCTCCTTCCTCTGCTTCTTCTGATTCACCCTCCAGACTTCACCTTCTCCTTCTCCTTCTTCTGATTCTTCTGATTCACCCTCCAGACTTCACCTTCTCCTTCTCCATCTTCTGCTTCTTCTGCTTCACCCTCCTGACTTCACCTTCTCCTTCTCCTTCTTCTACTTCTTCTGATTCACCCTCCAGACTTCACCTTCTCCTTCTCCTTCTTCTGATTCTTCTGATTCACCCTCCAGACTTCACCTTTTCCTTCTCCATCTTCTGCTTCTTCTGCTTCACCCTCCTGAATTCACCTTCTCCTTCTCCTTCTTCTACTTCTTCTGATTCACCCTCCTGACTTCACCTTCTCCTTCTCCATCTTCTACTTCTTCTGCTTCACCCTCCAGACTTCAACTTCTCCTTCTCCTTCTTCTACTTCTTCTGATTCACCCTCCAGACTTCACCTTCTCCTTCTCCTTCTTCTGCTTCTTCTGATTCACCCTCCAGACTTCACCTTCTCCTTCTCCTTCTTCTGCTTCTTCTGATTCACCCTCCAGACTTCACCTTCTCCTTCTCCTTCTTCTACTTCTTCTGATTCACCCTCCAGACTTCACCTTCTCCTTCTCCTTCTTCTGCTTCTTCTGATTCACCCTCCAGACTTCACCTTCTCCTTCTCCTTCGTCTACTTCTTCTGATTCACCCTCCAGACTTCATCTTCTCCTTCTCCTTCTTCTGCTTCTTCTGATTCACCCTCCAGACTTCACCTTCTCCTTCTCCTTCTTCTGCTTCTTCTGATTCACCCTCCAGACTTCACCTTCTCCTTCTCCTTCTTCTACTTCTTCTGATTCACCCTCCAGACTTCACCTTCTCCTTCTCCTTCTTCTGCTTCTTCTGATTCACCCTCCTGACTTCACCTTCTCCTTGTCCATCTTCTACATCTTCTGATTCACCCTCCTGACTTCACCTTCTCCTTCTCCTTCTTCTACTTCTTCTGCTTCACCCTCCAGACTTCACCTTCTCCTTCTCCTTCTTCTACTTCTTCTGATTCACCCTCCAGACTTCACCTTCTCCTTCTCCTTCTTCTACTTCTTCTGATTCACCCTCCAGACTTCACCTTCTCCTTCTCCTTCTTCTACTTCTTCGGTTCACCCTCCAGACTTCATCTTCTCCTTCTCCTTCTTCTGCTTCTTCTGATTCACCCTCCAGACTTTACCTTCTCCTTCTCCTTCTTCTGCTTCTTCTGATTCACCCTCCAGACTTCACCTTCTCCTTCTCCTTCTTCTACTTCTTCTGATTCACCCTCCAGACTTCACCTTCTCCTTCTCCTTCTTCTACTTCTTCTGATTCACCCTCCAGTCTTCACCTTCTCCTTCTCCTTCTTCTGTTTCTTCTGCTTCACCCTCCAGACTTCACCTTCTCCTTCTCTTTCTTCTGCTTCTTCTGATTCACCCTCCAGACTTCACCTTCTGCTTCTCCTTCTTCTGATTCTTCTGATTCACCCTCCAGACTTCACCTTCTCCTTCTCCTTCTTCTGCTTCTTCTGATTCACCCTCCTGACTTCACCTTCTCCTTCTGCTTCTTCTACTTCTTCTGATTCACCCTCCTGACTTCACCTTCTCCTTCTCCTTCTTCTACTTCTTCTGCTTCACCCTCCAGACTTCACCTTCTCCTTCTCCTTCTTCTACCTCTTCTGATTCACCCTCCAGTCTTCACCTTCTCCTTCTCCTTCTTCTGTTTCTTCTGCTTCACCCTCCAGACTTCACCTTCTCCTTCTCTTTCTTCTGCTTCTTCTGATTCACCCTCCAGACTTCACCTTCTGCTTCTCCTTCTTCTGCTTCTTCTGATTCACCCTCCAGACTTCACCTTCTCCTTCTCCTTCTTCTGCTTCTTCTGATTCACCCTCCAGACCTCACCTTCTCCTTCTCCTTCTTCTACTTCTTCTGATTCACCCTCCAGACTTCATCTTCTCCTTCTCCTTCTTCTGCTTCTTCTGATTCACCCTCCAGACTTCACCTTCTCCTTCTCCTTCTTCTGTTTCTTCTGATTCACCCTCCAGACTTCACCTTCTCCTACTCCTTCTTCTACTTCTTCTGATTCACCCTCCAGACTTCACCTTCTCCTTCTCCTTCTTCTACTTCTTCTGATTCACCCTCCAGTCCTCACCTTCTCCTTCTCCTTCTTCTGTTTCTTCTGCTTCACCCTCCAGACTTCACCTTCTCCTTCTCTTTCTTCTGCTTCTTCTGCTTCACCCTCCAGACTTCACCTTCTCCTTCTCCTTCTTCTGATTCTTCTGATTCAACCTCCAGACTTCACCTTCTCTATCTCCTTCTTCTGCTTCTTCTGATTCACCCTCCTGACTTCACCTTCTCCTTCTCCTTCTTCTACTTCTTCTGATTCACCCTCCTGACTTCACCTTCTCCTTCTCCTTCTTCTACTTCTTCTGCTTCACCTCCAGACTTCACCTTCTCCTTCTCCTTCTTCTACTTCTTCTGATTCACCCTCCAGACTTCACCTTCTCCTTCTCCTTCTTCTGCTTCTTCTGATTCACCCTCCAGACTTAACCTTCTCCTTCTCCTTATTCTGCTTCTTCTGATTCACCCCTCCAGACTTCACATTCTCCTTCTCCTTCTTCTGCTTCTTCTGATTCACCCTCCAGACTTCACCTTCTCCTTCTCCTTCTTCTGCTTCTTCTGATTCACCCTCCAGACTTCACCTTCTCCTTCTCCTTCTTCTACTTCTTCTGATTCACCCTCCAGACTTCACCTTCTCCTTCTCCTTCTTCTGCTTCTTCTGATTCACCCTCCTGACTTCACCTTCTCCTTGTCCTTCTTCTACATCTTCTGATTCACCCTCCTGACTTCACCTTCTCCTTCTCCTTCTTCTACTTCTTCTGCTTCACCCTCCAGACTTCACCTTCTCCTTCTCCTTCTTCTACTTCTTCTGATTCACCCTCCAGACTTCACCTTCTCCTTCTCCTTCTTCTACTTCTTCTGATTCACCCTCCAGACTTCACCTTCTCCTTCTCCTTCTTCTACTTCTTCTGATTCACCCTCCAGACTTCACCTTCTCCTTCTCCTTCTTCTGCTTCTTCTGATTCACCCTCCAGACTTCACCTTCTCCTTCTCCTTATTCTGCTTCTTCTGAATCACCCTCCAGACTTCACCTTCTCCTTCTCCTTCTTCTGCTTCTTCTGATTCACCCTCCAGACTTCACCTTCTCCTTCTCCTTCTTCTGCTTCTTCTGATTCACCCTCCAGACTTCACCTTCTCCTTCTCCTTCTTCTACGTCTTCTGATTCACCCTCCAGACTTCACCTTCTCCATCTCCTTCTTCTGCTTCTTCTGATTCACCCTCCAGACTTCACCTTCTCCTTCTCCTTCATCTACTTCTTCTGATTCACCCTCCAGACTTCAGCTTCTCCTTCTCCTTCTTCTGCTTCTTCTGATTCACCCTCCAGACTTCACCTTCTCCTTCTCCTTCTTCTGCTTCTTCTGATTCACCCTCCAGACTTCACCTTCTTCTTCTCCTTCTTCTACTTCTTCTGATTCACCCTCCAGACTTCACCTTCTCCTTCTTCTGCTTCTTCTGATTCACCCTCCAGACTTCACCTTCTCCTTCTCCTTCGTCTACTTCTTCTGATTCACCCTCCAGACTACACCTTCTCCTTATCCTTCTTCTACTTCTTCTGATTCACCCTCCAGACTTCACCTTCTCCTGCTCCTTCTTCTGTTTCTTCTGATTCACCCTCCAGACTTCATCTTCTCCTTCTCCTTCTTCTACTTCTTCTGATTCACCCTCCAGACTTCACCTTCTCCTTCTCCTTCTTCTACTTCTTCTGATTCACCCTCCAGACTTCATCTTCTCCTTCTCCTTCTTCTGCTTCTTCTGATTCACCCTCCAGACTTCACCTTCTCCTTCTCCTTCTTCTGCTTCTTCTGATTCACCCTCCAGACTTCAACTTCTCCTTCTCCTTCTTCTACTTCTTCTGATTCACCCTCCAGACTTCACCTTCTCCTTCTCCTTCTTCTACTTCTTCCGATTCACCCTCCAGACTTCATCTTCTACTTCTCCTTCTTCTGCTTCTTCTGATTCACCCTCCAGACTTCACCTTCTCCTTCTCCTTCTTCTGCTTCTTCTGATTCACCCTCCAGACTTCACCTTCTCCTTCTCCTTCTTCTACTTCTTCTGATTCACCCTCCAGACTTCACCTTCTCCTTCTCCTTCTTCTACTTCTTCTGATTCACCCTCCAGTCTTCACCTTCTCCTTCTCCTTCTTCTGTTTCTTCTGCTTCACCCTCCAGACTTCACCTTCTCCTTCTCTTTCTTCTGCTTCTTCTGATTCACCCTCCAGACTTCACCTTCTGCTTCTCCTTCTTCTGATTCTTCTGATTCACCCTCCAGACTTCACCTTCTCCTTCTCCTTCTTCTGCTTCTTCTGATTCACCCTCCTGACTTCACCTTCTCCTTCTGCTTCTTCTACTTCTTCTGATTCACCCTCCTGACTTCACCTTCTCCTTCTCCTTCTTCTACTTCTTCTGCTTCACCCTCCAGACTTCACCTTCTCCTTCTCCTTCTTCTACTTCTTCTGATTCACCCTCCAGACTTCACCTTCTCCTTCTCCTTCTTCTGCTTCTTCTGATTCACCCTCCAGACTTCACCTTCTCCTTCTCCTTATTCTGCTTCTTCTGATTCACCCTCCAGACTTCACCTTCTCCTTCTCCTTATTCTGCTTCTTTTGATTCACCCTCCAGACTTCACCTTCTCCTTCTCCTTCCTCTGCTTCTTCTGATTCACCCTCCAGACTTCACCTTCTCCTTCTCCTTCTTCTGATTCTTCTGATTCACCCTCCAGACTTCACCTTCTCCTTCTCCATCTTCTGCTTCTTCTGATTCACCCTCCTGACTTCACCTTCTCCTTCTCCTTCTTCTACTTCTTCTGATTCACCCTCCTGACTTCACCTTCTCCTTCTCCATCTTCTACTTCTTCTGCTTCACCCTCCAGACTTCAACTTCTCCTTCTTCTACTTCTTCTGATTCACCCTCCAGACTTCACCTTCTCCTTCTCCTTCTTCTGCTTCGTCTGATTCACCCTCCAGACTTCACCTTCTCCTTCTCCTTCTTCTGCTTCTTCTGATTCACCCTCCAGACTTCACCTTCTCCTTCTCCTTCTTCTACTTCTTCTGATTCACCCTCCAGACTTCACCTTCTCCTTCTCCTTCTTCTGCTTCTTCTGATTCACCCTCCAGACTTCACCTTCTCCTTCTCCTTCGTCTACTTCTTCTGATTCACCCTCCAGTCTTCATCTTCTCCTTCTCCTTCTTCTGCTTCTTCTGATTCACCCTCCAGACTTCACCTTCTCCTTCTCCTTCTTCTGCTTCTTCTGATTCACACTCCAGACTTCAACTTCTCCTTCTCCTTCTTCTACTTCTTCTGATTCACCCTCCAGACTTCACCATCTCCTTCTCCTTCTTCTACTTCTTCTGATTCACCCTCCAGTCTTCACCTTCTCCTTCTCCTTCTTCTGTTTCTTCTGCTTCACCCTCCAGACTTCACCTTCTCCTTCTCTTTCTTCTGCTTCTTCTGATTCACCCTCCAGACTTCACCTTCTCCTTCTCCTTCTTCTGATTCTTCTGATTCACCCTCCAGACTTCACCTTCTCCTTCTCCTTCTTCTGCTTCTTCTGATTCACCCTCCTGACTTCACCTTCTCCTTCTCCTTCTTCTACTTCTTCTGATTCACCCTCCTGACTTCACCTTCTCCTTCTCCTTCTTCTACTTCTTCTGCTTCACCCTCCAGACTTCACCTTCTCCTTCTCCTTCTTCTACTTCTTCTGATTCACCCTCCAGACTTCACCTTCTCCTTCTCCTTCTTCTGCTTCTTCTGATTCACTCTCCAGACTTCACCTTCTCATTCTCCTTCTTCTGCTGCGCCCTCCAGACTTCACCTTCTCCTTCTCCTTCTTCTGCTTCTTCTGCTTCACACTCCAGACTTCACCTTCTCCTTCTCCTTCTTCTGCTTCTTCTGCTGCGCCCTCCAGGCTTCACCTTCTCCTTCTCCTTCTTCTGCTTCTTCTGCTTCATCGTCCTGATTCCACCTTCTCCTTCTCCTTCTTCTACTTCTTCTGCTACACCCCCCTGACTTCACCTGCTCCTTCTCCTTCTTCTGCTTCTTCTGATTCACCCTCCTGACTTCACCTTCTCCTTCTCCTTCTTCTGCTTCTTCTGATTCACCCTCCAGACTTCACCTTCTCCTTCTCCTTCTTCTGCTTCTTCTGATTCACCCTCCAGACTTCACCTTCTCCTTCTCCTTCTTCTGCTTCTTCTGATTCACCCTCCAGACCTCACCTTCTCCTTCTCCTTCTTCTACTTCTTCTGATTCACCCTCCAGACTTCATCTTCTCCTTCTCCTTCTTCTGCTTCTTCTGATTCACCCTCCAGACTTCACCTTCTCCTTCTCCTTCTTCTGCTTCTTCTGATTCACCCTCCAGACTTCACCTTCTCCTTCTCCTTCTTCTACTTCTTCTGATTCACCCTATAGACTTCACCTTCTCCTTCTCCTTCTTCTACTTCTTCTGATTCACCCTCCAGTCTTCACCTTCTCCTTCTCCTTCTTCTGTTTCTTCTGCTTCACCCTCCAGACTTCACCTTCTCCTTCTCTTTCTTCTGCTTCTTCTGCTTCACCCTCCAGACTTCACCTTCTCCTTCTCCTTCTTCTGATTCTTCTGATTCACCCTCAAGACTTCACCTTCTATATCTCCTTCTTCTGCTTCTTCTGATTCACCCTCCTGACTTCACTTTCTTCTTCTCCTTCTTCTACTTCTTCTGATTCACCCTCCTGACTTCACCTTCTCCTTCTCCTTCTTCTACTTCTTCTGCCTCACCCTCCAGACTTCACCTTCTCCTTCTCCTTCTTCTACTTCTTCTGATTCACCCTCCCGACTTCACCTTCTCCTTCTCCTTCTTCTGCTTCTTCTGATTCACCCTCCAGACTTCACCTTCTCCTTCTCCTTATTCTGCTTCTTCTGATTCACCCTCCAGACTTCACCTTCTCCTTCTCCTTCTTCTGCTTCTTCTGATTCACCCTCCAGACTTCACCTTCTCCTTCTCCTTCTTCTGCTTCTTCTGATTCACCCTCCAGACTTCACCTTCTCCTTCTCCTTCTTCTACTTCTTCTGATTCACCCTCCAGACTTCACCTTCTCCTTCTCCTTCTCCTGCTTCTTCTGATTCACCCTCCTGACTTCACCTTCTCCTTCTCCTTCTTCTACATCTTCTGATTCACCCTCCTGACTTCACCTTCTCCTTCTCCTTCTTCTACTTCTTCTGCTTCACCCTCCAGACTTCACCTTCTCCTTCTCCTTCTTCTACTTCTTCTGATTCACCCTCCAGACTTCACCTTCTCCTTCTCCTTCTTCTACTTCTTCTGATTCACCCTCCAGACTTCACCTTCTCCTTCTCCTTCTTCTACTTCTTCTGATTCACCCTCCAGACTTCACCTTCTCCTTCTCCTTCTTCTGCTTCTTCTGATTCACCCTCCAGACTTCACCTTCTCCTTCTCCTTATTCTGCTTCTTCTGAATCACCCTCCAGACTTCACCTTCTCCTTCTCCTTCTTCTGCTTCTTCTGATTCACCCTCCAGACTTCACCTGTTTCTTCTCCTTCTTCTGCTTCTTCTGATTCACCCTCCAGACTTCACCTTCTCCTTCTCCTTCTTCTACTTCTTCTGATTCACCCTCCAGACTTCACCTTCTCCATCTCCTTCTTCTGCTTCTTCTGATTCACCCTCCAGACTTCACCTTCTCCTTCTCCTTCGTCTACTTCTTCTGATTCACCCTCCAGACTTCACCTTCTCCTTCTCCTTCTTCTGCTTCTTCTGATTCACCCTCCAGACTTCACCTTCTCCTTCTCCTTCTTCTACTTCTTCTGATTCACCCTCCAGACTTCACCTTCTCCTTCTCTTTCTTATGCTTCTTCTGATTCACCCTCCAGACTTCACCTTCTCCTTCTCCTTCTTCTGATTCTTCTGATTCACCCTCCAGACTTCACCTTCTCCTTCTCCTTCTTCTGCTTCTTCTGATTCACCTTCCTGACTTCACCTTCTCCTTCTCCTTCTTCTACATCTTCTGATTCACCCTCCTGACTTCACCTTCTCCTTCTCCTTCTTCTACTTCTTCTGCTTCACCCTCCAGACTTCACCTTCTCCTTCTCCTTCTTCTACGTCTTCTGATTCACCCTCCAGACTTCACCTTCTCCTTCTCCTTCTTCTACTTCTTCTGATTCACCCTCCAGACTTCATCTTCCCCTTCTCCTTCTTCTACTTCTTCTGATTCACCCTCCAGACTTCAGCTTCTCCTTCTCCTTCTTCTGCTTCTTCTGATTCAACCTCCAGACTTCACCTTCTCCTTCTCCTTATCCTGCTTCTTCTGAATCACCCTCCAGAATTCACCTTCTCCTTCTCCTTCTTCTGCTTCTTCTGATTCACCCTCCAGACTTCACCTTCTCCTTCTCCTTATTCTGCTTCTTCTGATTCACCCTCCAGACTTCACCTTCTCCTTCTCCTTATTCTGCTTCTTTTGATTCACCCTCCAGACTTCACCTTCTCCTTCTCCTTCCTCTGCTTCTTCTGATTCACCCTCCAGACTTCACCTTCTCCTTCTCCTTCTTCTGATTCTTCTGATTCACCCTCCAGACTTCACCTTCTCCTTCTCCATCTTCTGCTTCTTCTGATTCACCCTCCTGACTTCACCTTCTCCTTCTCCTTCTTCTACTTCTTCTGATTCACCCTCCTGACTTCACCTTCTCCTTCTCCATCTTCTACTTCTTCTGCTTCACCCACCAGACTTCAACTTCTCCTTCTCCTTCTTCTACTTCTTCTGATTCACCCTCCAGACTTCACCTTCTCCTTCTCCTTCTTCTGCTTCTTCTGATTCACCCTCCAGACTTCACCTTCTCCTTCTCCTTTAACTGCTTCTTCTGATTCACCCTCCAGACTTCACCTTCTCCTTCTCCTTCTTCTGCTTCTTCTGATTCACCCTCCAGACTTCAACTTCTCCTTCTCCTTCTTCTACTTCTTCTGATTCACCCTCCAGACTTCACCTTCTCCTTCTCCTTCTTCTACTTCTTCTGATTCACCCTCCAATCTTCACCTTCTCCTTCTCCTTCTTCTGTTTCTTCTGCTTCACCCTCCAGACTTCACCTTCTCCTTCTCTTTCTTCTGCTTCTTCTGATTCACCCTCCAGACTTCACCTTCTCCTTCTCCTTCTTCTGATTCTTCTGATTCACCCTCCAGACTTCACCTTCTCCTTCTCCTTCTTCTGCTTCTTCTGATTCACCCTCCTGACTTCACCTTCTCCTTCTCCTTCTTCTACTTCTTCTGATTCACCCTCCTGACTTCACCTTCTCCTTCTCCTTCTTCTACTTCTTCTGCTTCACCCTCCAGACTTCACCTTCTCCTTCTCCTTCTTCTACTTCTTCTGATTCACCCTCCAGACTTCACCTTCTCCTTCTCCTTCTTCTGCTTCTTCTGATTCACCCTCCAGACTTCACCTTCTCATTCTCCTTCTTCTGCTTCTTCTGCTGCGCCCTCCAGACTTCACCTTCTCCTTCTCCTTCTTCTGCTTCTTCTGCTTCACACTCCAGACTTCACCTTCTCCTTCTCCTTCTTCTGCTTCTTCTGCTGCGCCCTCCAGGCTTCACCTTCTCCTTCTCCTTCTTCTGCTTCTTCTGCTTCATCGTCCTGACTTCACCTTCTCCTTCTCCTTCTTCTACTTCTTCTGCTACACCCCCCTGACTTCACCTGCTCCTTCTCCTTTTTCTGCTTCTTCTGATTCACCCTCCTAACTTCACCTTCTCCTTCTCCTTCTTCTGCTTCTTCTGATTCACCCTCCTGACTTCACCTTCTCCTTCTCCTTCTTCTGCTTCTTCTGATTCACCCTCCAGACTTCACCTTCTCCTTCTCCTTCTTCTGCTTCTTCTGATTCACCCTCCAGACTTCACCTTCTCCTTCTCCTTCTTCTGCTTCTTCTGATTCACCCTCCAGACCTCACCTTCTCCTTCTCCTTCTTCTACTTCTTCTGATTCACCCTCCAGACTTCATCTTCTCCTTCTCCTTCTTCTGCTTCTTCTGATTCACCCTCCAGACTTCACCTTCTCCTTCTCCTTCTTCTGCTTCTTCTGATTCACCCTCCAGACTTCACCTTCTCCTTCTCCTTCTTCTACTTCTTCTGATTCACCCTATAGACTTCACCTTCTCCTTCTCCTTCTTCTACTTCTTCTGATTCACCCTCCAGTCTTCACCTTCTCCTTCTCCTTCTTCTGTTTCTTCTGCTTCACCCTCCAGACTTCACCTTCTCCTTCTCTTTCTTCTGCTTCTTCTGCTTCACCCTCCAGACTTCACCTTCTCCTTCTCCTTCTTCTGATTCTTCTGATTCACCCTCAAAACTTCACCTTCTATATCTCCTTCTTCTGCTTCTTCTGATTCACACTCCTGACTTCACCTTCTCCTTCTCCTTCTTCTACTTCTTCTGATTCACCCTCCTGTCTTCACATTCTCCTTCTCCTTCTTCTACTTCTTCTGCTTCACCCTCCAGACTTCACCTTCTCCTTCTCCTTCTTCTACTTCTTCTGATTCCCCCTCCCGACTTCAACTTCTCCTTCTCCTTCTTCTGCTTCTTCTGATTCACCCTCCAGACTTCACCTTCTCCTTCTCCTTATTCTGCTTCTTCTGATTCACCCTCCAGACTTCAACTTCTCCTTCTCCTTCTTCTGCTTCTTCTGATTCACCCTCCAGACTTCACCTTCTCCTTCTCCTTCTTCTGCTTCTTCTGATTCACCCTCCAGACTTCACCTTCTCCTTCTCCTTCTTCTACTTCTTCTGATTCACCCTCCAGACTTCACCTTCTCCTTCTCCTTCTTCTGCTTCTTCTGATTCACCCTCCTGACTTCACCTTCTCCTTCTCCTTCTTCTACATCTTCTGATTCGCCCTCCTGACTTCACCTTCTCCTTCTCCTTCTTCTACTTCTTCTGCTTCACCCTCCAGACTTCACCTTCTCCTTCTCCTTCTTCTACTTCTTCTGATTCACCCTCCAGACTTCACCTTCTCCTTCTCCTTCTTCTACTTCTTCTGATTCACCCTCCAGACTTCACCTTCTCCTTCTCCTTCTTCTACTTCTTCTGATTCACCCTCCAGACTTCACCTTCTCCTTCTTCTTCTTCTGCTTCTTCTGATTCACCCTCCAGACTTCACCTTCTCCTTCTCCTTATTCTGCTTCTTCTGAATCACCCTCCAGAATTCACCTTCTCCTTCTCCTTCTTCTGCTTCTTCTGATTCACCCTCCAGACTTCACCTGTTCCTTCTCCTTCTTCTGCTTCTTCTGATTCACCCTCCAGACTTCACCTTCTCCTTCTCCTTCTTCTACTTCTTCTGATTCACCCTCCAGACTTCACCTTCTCCATCTCCTTCTTCTGCTTCTTCTGATTCACCCTCCAGACTTCACCTTCTCCTTCTCCTTCGTCTACTTCTTCTGATTCACCCTCCAGACTTCACCTTCTCCTTCTCCTTCTTCTGCTTCTTCTGATTCACCCTCCAGACTTCACCTTCTCCTTCTCCTTCTTCTACTTCTTCTGATTCACCCTCCAGACTTCACCTTCTCCTTCTCCTTCTTCTGCTTCTTCTGATTCACCCTCCTGACTTCACCTTCTCCTTCTCCTTCTTCTACATCTTCTGATTCACCCTCCTGACTTCACCTTCTCCTTCTCCTTCTTCTACTTCTTCTGCTTCACCCTCCAGACTTCACCTTCTCCTTCTCCTTCTTCTACGTCTTCTGATTCACCCTACAGACTTCACCTTCTCCTTCTCCTTCTTCTACTTCTTCTGATTCACCCTCCAGACTTCATCTTCTCCTTCTCCTTCTTCTACTTCTTCTGATTCACCCTCCAGACTTCAGCTTCTCCTTCTCCTTCTTCTGCTTCTTCTGATTCAACCTCCAGACTTCACCTTCTCCTTCTCCTTATCCTGCTTCTTCTGAATCACCCTCCAGACTTCACCTTCTCCTTCTCCTTCTTCTGCTTCTTCTGATTCACCCTCCAGACTTCACCTTCTCCTTCTCCTTCTTCTGCTTCTTCTGATTCACCCTCCAGACTTCACCTTCTCCTTCTCCTTCTTCTACTTCTTCTGATTCAACCTCCAGACTTCACCTTCTCCATCTCCTTCTTCTGCTTCATCTGATTCACCCTCCAGACTTCACCTTCTCCTTCTCCTTCGTCTACTTCTTCTGATTCACCCTCCAGACTACACCTTCTCCTTCTCCTTCTTCTACTTCTTCTGATTCACCCTCCAGACTTCACCTTCTACTTCTCCTTCTTCTGTTTCTTCTGATTCACCCTCCAGACTTCACCTTCTCCTTCTCCTTCTTCTACTACTTCTGATTCACCCTCCAGACTTCACCTTCTCCTTCTCCTTCTTCTACTTCTTCTGATTCACCCTCCAGACTTCATCTTCTCCTTCTCCTTCTTCTGCTTCTTCTGATTCACCCTCCAGACTTCACCTTCTCCTTCTCCTTCTTCTGCTTCTTCTGATTCACCCTCCAGACTTCACCTTCTCCTTCTCCTTCTTCTACTTCTTCTGATTCACCCTCCAGACTTCACCTTCTCCTTCTCCTTCTTCTGATTCTTCTGATTCACACTCCAGACTTCACCTTCTCCTTCTCCTTCTTCTGCTTCTTCTGATTCACCCTCCTGACTTCACCTTCTCCTTCTCCTTCTTCTACTTCTTCTGATTCACCCACCTGACTTCACCTTCTCCTTCTCCTTCTTCTACTTCTTCTGCTTCACCCTCCAGACTTCACCTTCTCCTTCTCCTTCTTCTACTTCTTCTGATTCACCCTCCAGACTTCACCTTCTCCTTCTCCTTCTTCTGCTTCTTCTGATTCACCCTCCAGACTTCACCTTCTCCTTCTCCTTATTCTGCTTCTTCTGATTCACCCTCCAGACTTCACCTTCTCCTTCTCCTTCTTCTACTTCTTCTGATTCACCCTCCTGACTTCACCTTCTCCTTCTCCATCTTCTAATTCTTCTGCTTCACCCTCCAGACTTCAACTTCTCCTTCTCCTTCTTCTACTTCTTCTGATTCACCCTCCAGACTTCACCTTCTCCTTCTCCTTCTTCTGCTTCTTCTGATTCACCCTCCAGACTTCACCTTCTCCTTCTCCTTATTCAGCTTCTTCTGATTCACCCTCCAGACTTCACCTTCTCCTTCTCCTTCTTCTGCTTCTTCTGATTCACCCTGCAGACTTCACCTTCTCCTTCTCCTTCTTCTGCTTCTTCTGATTCACCCTCCAGACTTCACCTTCTCCTTCTCCTTCTTCTGCTTCTTCTGATTCACCCTCCAGACTTCACCTTCTCCTTCTCCTACTTCTACTTCTTCTGATTCACCCTCCAGACTTCACCTTCTCCTTCTCTTTCTTCTGCTTCTTCTGATTCACCCTCCAGACTTCACCTTCTCCTTCTCCTTCTTCTGATTCTTCTGATTCACCCTCCAGACTTCACCTTCTCCTTCTCCTTCTTCTGCTTCTTCTGATTCACCCTCCTGACTTCACCTTCTCCTTCTCCTTCTTCTACTTCTTCTGATTCACCATCCTGACTTCACCTTCTCCTTCTCCTTCTTCTACTTCTTCTGCTTCACCCTCCAGACTTCACCTTCTCCTTCTCCTTCTTCTACTTCTTCTGATTCACCCTCCAGACTTGACCTTCTCCTTTTCCTTCTTCTACTTCTTCTGATTCACCCTCCAGACTTCACCTTCTCCTTCTCCTTCTTCTGCTTCTTCTGCTTCACCGTCCTGACTGCACCTTCTCCTTCTCCTTCTTCTACTTATTCTGCTTCATCCCCCTGACATCACCTGCTCCTTCTCCTTCTTCTGCTTCTTCTGATTCACCCTCCTAACTTCACCTTCTCCTTCTCCTTCTTCTGCTTCTTCTGATTCACCCTCCTGACTTCACCTTCTCCTTCTCCTTCTTCTGCTTCTTCTGATTCACCCTCCAGACTTCACCTTCTCCTTCTCCTTCTTCTGCTTCTTCTGATTCACCCTCCAGAGTTCACCTTCTCCTTCTCCTTCTTCTGCTTCTTCTGATTCACCCTCCAGACTACACCTTCTCCTTCTCCTTCTTCTACTTCTTCTGATTCACCCTCCAGACTTCACCTTCTCCTTCTCCTTCTTCTGTTTCTTCTGATTCACCCTCCAGACTTCACCTTCTCCTTCTCCTTCTTCTGCTTCTTCTGATTCACCCTCCAGACTTCACCTTCTCCTTCTCCTTCTTCTGCTTCTTCTGATTCACCCTCCAGACCTCACCTTCTCCTTCTCCTTCTTCTACTTCTTCTGATTCACCCTCCAGACTTCATCTTCTCCTTCTCCTTCTTCTGCTTCTTCTGATTCACCCTCCAGACTTCACCTTCTCCTTCTCCTTCTTCTGCTTCTTCTGATTCACCCTCCAGACTTCACCTTCTCCTTCTCCTTCTTCTACTTCTTCTGATTCACCCTCCAGACTTCACCTTCTCCTTCTCCTTCTTCTACTTCTTCTGATTCACCCTCCAGTCTTCACCTTCTCCTTCTCCTTCTTCTGTTTCTTCTGCTTCACCCTCCAGACTTCACCTTCTCCTTCTCTTTCTTCTGCTTCTTCTGATTCACCCTCCAGACTTCACCTTCTCCTTCTCCTTCTTCTGATTCTTCTGATTCACCCTACAGACTTCACCTTCTCCTTCTCCTTCTTCTGCTTCTTCTGATTCACCCTCCTGATTTCACCTTCTCCTTCTCCTTCTTCTACTTCTTCTGATTCACCCTCCTGACTTCACCTTCTCCTTCTCCTTCTTCTGCTTCACCCTCCAGACTTCACCTTCTCCTTCTCCTTCTTCTACTTCTTCTGATTCACCCTCCAGACTTCACCTTCTCCTTCTCCTTCTTCTGCTTCTTCTGATTCACCCTCCAGACTTCACCTTCTCCTTCTCCTTATTCTGCTTCTTCTCATTCACCCTCCAGACTTCACCTTCTCCTTCTCCTTCTTTTCTTCTTCTGATTCACCCTCCAGACTTCACCTTCTCCTTCTACTTCTTCTGCTTCTTCTGATTCACCCTCCAGACTTCACCTTCTCCTTCTCCTTCCTCTGCTTCTTCTGATTCACCCTCCAGACTTCACCTTCTCCTTCTCCTTCTTCTGCTTCTTCTGATTCACCCTCCAGACTTCACCTTCTCCTTCTCCTTATTCTGCTTCTTCTGATTCACCCTCCAGACTTCACCTTCTCCTTCTCCTTCTTCTGCTTCTTCTGATTCACCCTGCAGACTTCACCTTCTCCTTCTCCTTCTTCTGCTTCTTCTGATTCACCCTCCAGACTTCACCTTCTCCTTCTCCTTCTTCTGCTTCTTCTGATTCACCCTCCAGACTTCACCTTCTCCTTCTCCTTCTTCTACTTCTTCTGATTCACCCTCCAGACTTCACCTTCTCCTTCTCCTTCTTCTACTTCTTCTGATTCACCCTCCAGACTTCACCTTCTCCTTCTCCTTCTTCTACTTCTTCTGATTCACCCTCCAGACTTCACCTTCTCCTTCTTCTTCTTCTGCTTCTTCTGATTCACCCTCCAGACTTCACCTTCTCCTTCTCCTTATTCTGCTTCTTCTGAATCACCCTCCAGACTTCACCTTCTCCTTCTCCTTCTTCTGCTTCTTCTGATTCACCCTCCAGACTTCACCTGTTCCTTCTCCTTCTTCTGCTTCTTCTGATTCACCCTCCAGACTTCACCTTCTCCTTCTCCTTCTTCTACTTCTTCTGATTCACCCTCCAGACTTCACCTTCTCCATCTCCTTCTTCTGCTTCTTCTGATTCACCCTCCAGACTTCACCTTCTCCTTCTCCTTCGTCTACTTCTTCTGATTCACCCTCCAGACTTCACCTTCTCCTTCTCCTTCTTCTGCTTCTTCTGATTCACCCTCCAGACTTCACCTTCTCCTTCTCCTTCTTCTACTTCTTCTGATTCACCCTCCAGACTTCACCTTCTCCTTCTCTTTCTTCTGCTTCTTCTGATTCACCCTCCAGACTTCACCTTCTCCTTCTCCTTCTTCTGATTCTTCTGATTCACCCTCCAGACTTCACCTTCTCCTTCTCCTTCTTCTGCTTCTTCTGATTCACCCTCCTGACTTCACCTTCTCCTTCTCCTTCTTCTGCATCTTCTGATTCACCCTCCTGACTTCACCTTCTCCTTCTCCTTCTTCTACTTCTTCTGCTTCACCCTCCAGACTTCACCTTCTCCTTCTCCTTCTTCTACGTCTTCTGATTCACCCTCCAGACTTCACCTTCTCCTTCTCATTCTTCTACTTCTTCTGATTCACCCTCCAGACTTCATCTTCTCCTTCTCCTTCTTCTACTTCTTCTGATTCACCCTCCAGACTTCAGCTTCTCCTTCTCCTTCTTCTGCTTCTTCTGATTCAACCTCCAGACTTCACCTTCTCCTTCTCCTTATCCTGCTTCTTCTGAATCACCCTCCAGACTTCACCTTCTCCTTCTCCTTCTTCTGCTTCTTCTGATTCACCCTCCAGACTTCACCTTCTCCTTCTCCTTCTTCTGCTTCTTCTGATTCACCCTCCAGACTTCACCTTCTCCTTCTCCTTCTTCTACTTCTTCTGATTCAACCTCCAGACTTCACCTTCTCCATCTCCTTCTTCTGCTTCATCTGATTCACCCTCCAGACTTCACCTTCTCCTTCTCCTTCGTCTACTACTTCTGATTCACCCTCCAGACTACACCTTCTCCTTCTCCTTCTTCTACTTCTTCTGATTCACCCTCCAGACTTCACCTTCTACTTCTCCTTCTTCTGTTTCTTCTGATTCACCCTCCAGACTTCACCTTCTCCTTCTCCTTCTTCTACTACTTCTGATTCACCCTCCAGACTTCACCTTCTCCTTCTCCTTCTTCTACTTCTTCTGATTCACCCTCCAGACTTCATCTTCTCCTTCTCCTTCTTCTGCTTCTTCTGATTCACCCTCCAGACTTCACCTTCTCCTTCTCCTTCTTCTGCTTCTTCTGATTCACCCTCCAGACTTCACCTTCTCCTTCTCCTTCTTCTACTTCTTCTGATTCACCCTCCAGACTTCACCTTCTCCTTCTCCTTCTTCTACTTCTTCTGATTCACCCTCCAGTCTTCACCTTCTCCTTCTCCTTCTTCTGTTTCTTCTGCTTCACCCTCCAGACTTCACCTTCTCCTTCTCTTTCTTCTGCTTCTTCTGATTCACCCTCCAGACTTCACCTTCTCCTTCTCCTTCTTCTGATTCTTCTGATTCACCCTCCAGACTTCACCTTCTCCTTCTCCTTCTTCTGCTTCTTCTGATTCACCCTCCTGACTTCACCTTCTCCTTCTCCTTCTTCTACTTCTTCTGATTCACCCACCTGACTTCACCTTCTCCTTCTCCTTCTTCTACTTCTTCTGCTTCACCCTCCAGACTTCACCTTCTCCTTCTCCTTCTTCTACTTCTTCTGATTCACCCTCCAGACTTCACCTTCTCCTTCTCCTTCTTCTGCTTCTTCTGATTCACCCTCCAGACTTCACCTTCTCCTTCTCCTTATTCTGCTTCTTCTGATTCACCCTCCAGACTTCACCTTCTCCTTCTCCTTCATCTACTTCTTCTGATTCACCCTCCTGACTTCACCTTCTCCTTCTCCATCTTCTAATTCTTCTGCTTCACCCTCCAGACTTCAACTTCTCCTTCTCCTTCTTCTACTTCTTCTGATTCACCTTCCAGACTTCACCTTCTCCTTCTCCTTCTTCTGCTTCTTCTGATTCACCCTCCAGACTTCACCTTCTGCTTCTCCTTATTCAGCTTCTTCTGATTCACCCTCCAGACTTCACCTTCTCCTTCTCCTTCTTCTGCTTCTTCTGATTCACCCTGCAGACTTCACCTTCTCCTTCTCCTTCTTTGCTTCTTCTGATTCACCCTCCAGACTTCACCTTCTCCTTCTCCTTCTTCTGCTTCTTCTGATTCACCCTCCAGACTTCACCTTCTCCTTCTCCTTCTTCTACTTCTTCTGATTCACCCTCCAGACTTCACCTTCTCCTTCTCTTTCTTCTGCTTCTTCTGATTCACCCTCCAGACTTCACCTTCTCCTTCTCCTTCTTCTGATTCTTCTGATTCACCCTCCAGACTTCACCTTCTCCTTCTCCTTCTTCTGCTTCTTCTGATTCACCCTCCTGACTTCACCTTCTCATTCTCCTTCCTCTACTTCTTCTGATTCACCATCCTGACTTCACCTTCTCCTTCTCCTTCTTCTACTTCTTCTGCTTCACCCTCCAGACTTCACCTTCTCCTTCTCCTTCTTCTACTTCTTCTGATTCACCCTCCAGACTTGACCTTCTCATTTTCCTTCTTCTACTTCTTCTGATTCACCCTCCAGACTTCACCTTCTCCTTCTCCTTCTTCTGCTTCTTCTGCTTCACCGTCCTGACTGCACCTTATCCTTCTCCTTCTTCTACTTATTCTGCTTCATCCCCCTGACATCACCTGCTCCTTCTCCTTCTTCTGCTTCTTCTGATTCACACTCCTAACTTCACCTTCTCCTTCTCCTTCTTCTGCTTCTTCTGATTCACCCTCCTGACTTCACCTTCTCCTTCTCCTTCTTCTGCTTCTTCTGATTCACCCTCCAGACTTCACCTTCTCCTTCTCCTTCTTCTGCTTCTTCTGATTCACCCTCCAGAGTTCACCTTCTCCTTCTCCTTCTTCTGCTTCTTATGATTCACCCTCCAGACTACACCTTCTCCTTCTCCTTCTTCTACTTCTTCTGATTCACCCTCCAGACTTCACCTTCTCCTTCTCCTTCTTCTGTTTCTTCTGATTCACCCTCCAGACTTCACCTTCTCCTTCTCCTTCTTCTGCTTCTTCTGATTCACCCTCCAGACTTCACCTTCTCCTTCTCCTTCTTCTGCTTCTTCTGATTCACCCTCCAGACCTCACCTTCTCCTTCTCCTTCTTCTACTTCTTCTGATTCACCCTCCAGACTTCATCTTCTCCTTCTCCTTCTTCTGCTTCTTCTGATTCACCCTCCAGACTTCACCTTCTCCTTCTCCTTCTTCTGCTTCTTCTGATTCACCCTCCAGACTTCACCTTCTCCTTCTCCTTCGTCTACTTCTTCTGATTCACCCTCCAGACTACACCTTCCCCTTCTCCTTCTTCTACTTCTTCTGATTCACCCTCCAGACTTCACCTTCTACTTCTCCTTCTTCTGTTTCTTCTGATTCACCCTCCAGACTTCACCTTCTCCTTCTCCTTCTTCTACTACTTCTGATTCACCCTCCAGACTTCACCTTCTCCTTCTCCTTCTTCTACTTCTTCTGATTCACCCTCCAGACTTCATCTTCTCCTTCTCCTTCTTCTGCTTCTTCTGATTCACCCTCCAGACTTCACCTTCTCCTTCTCCTTCTTCTGCTTCTTCTGATTCACCCTCCAGACTTCACCTTCTCCTTCTCCTTCTTCTACTTCTTCTGATTCACCCTCCAGACTTCACCTTCTCCTTCTCCTTCTTCTGATTCTTCTGATTCACACTCCAGACTTCACCTTCTCCTTCTCCTTCTTCTGCTTCTTCTGATTCACCCTCCTGACTTCACCTTCTCCTTCTCCTTCTTCTACTTCTTCTGATTCACCCACCTGACTTCACCTTCTCCTTCTCCTTCTTCTACTTCTTCTGCTTCACCCTCCAGACTTCACCTTCTCCTTCTCCTTCTTCTACTTCTTCTGATTCACCCTCCAGACTTCACCTTCTCCTTCTCCTTCTTCTGCTTCTTCTGATTCACCCTCCAGACTTCACCTTCTCCTTCTCCTTATTCTGCTTCTTCTGATTCACCCTCCAGACTTCACCTTCTCCTTCTCCTTCTTCTACTTCTTCTGATTCACCCTCCTGACTTCACCTTCTCCTTCTCCATCTTCTTATTCTTCTGCTTCACCCTCCAGACTTCAACTTCTCCTTCTCCTTCTTCTACTTCTTCTGATTCACCCTCCAGACTTCACCTTCTCCTTCTCCTTCTTCTGTTTCTTCTGATTCACCCTCCAGACTTCACCTTCTCCTTCTCCTTATTCAGCTTCTTCTGATTCACCCTCCAGACTTCACCTTCTCCTTCTCCTTCTTCTGCTTCTTCTGATTCACCCTGCAGACTTCACCTTCTCCTTCTCCTTCTTCTGCTTCTTCTGATTCACCCTCCAGACTTCACCTTCTCCTTCTCCTTCTTCTGCTTCTTCTGATTCACCCTCCAGACTTCACCTTCTCCTTCTCCTACTTCTACTTCTTCTGATTCACCCTCCAGACTTCACCTTCTCCTTCTCTTTCTTCTGCTTCTTCTGATTCACCCTCCAGACTTCACCTTCTCCTTCTCCTTCTTCTGATTCTTCTGATTCACCCTCCAGACTTCACCTTCTCCTTCTCCTTCTTCTGCTTCTTCTGATTCACCCTCCTGACTTCACCTTCTCCTTCTCCTTCTTCTACTTCTTCTGATTCACCATCCTGACTTCACCTTCTCCTTCTCCTTCTTCTACTTCTTCTGCTTCACCCTCCAGACTTCACCTTCTCCTTCTCCTTCTTCTACTTCTTCTGATTCACCCTCCAGACTTGACCTTCTCCTTTTCCTTCTTCTACTTCTTCTGATTCACCCTCCAGACTTCACCTTCTCCTTCTCCTTCTTCTGCTTCTTCTGCTTCACCGTCCTGACTGCACCTTCTCCTTCTCCTTCTTCTACTTATTCTGCTTCATCCCCCTGACATCACCTGCTCCTTCTCCTTCTTCTGCTTCTTCTGATTCACCCTCCTAACTTCACCTTCTCCTTCTCCTTCTTCTGCTTCTTCTGATTCACCCTCCTGACTTCACCTTCTCCTTCTCCTTCTTCTGCTTCTTCTGATTCACCCTCCAGACTTCACCTTCTCCTTCTCCTTCTTCTGCTTCTTCTGATTCACCCTCCAGAGTTCACCTTCTCCTTCTCCTTCTTCTGCTTCTTCTGATTCACCCTCCAGACTACACCTTCTCCTTCTCCTTCTTCTACTTCTTCTGATTCACCCTCCAGACTTCACCTTCTCCTTCTCCTTCTTCTGTTTCTTCTGATTCACCCTCCAGACTTCACCTTCTCCTTCTCCTTCTTCTGCTTCTTCTGATTCACCCTCCAGACTTCACCTTCTCCTTCTCCTTCTTCTGCTTCTTCTGATTCACCCTCCAGACCTCACCTTCTCCTTCTCCTTCTTCTACTTCTTCTGATTCACCCTCCAGACTTCATCTTCTCCTTCTCCTTCTTCTGCTTCTTCTGATTCACCCTCCAGACTTCACCTTCTCCTTCTCCTTCTTCTGCTTCTTCTGATTCACCCTCCAGACTTCACCTTCTCCTTCTCCTTCTTCTACTTCTTCTGATTCACCCTCCAGACTTCACCTTCTCCTTCTCCTTCTTCTACTTCTTCTGATTCACCCTCCAGTCTTCACCTTCTCCTTCTCCTTCTTCTGTTTCTTCTGCTTCACCCTCCAGACTTCACCTTCTCCTTCTCTTTCTTCTGCTTCTTCTGATTCACCCTCCAGACTTCACCTTCTCCTTCTCCTTCTTCTGATTCTTCTGATTCACCCTACAGACTTCACCTTCTCCTTCTCCTTCTTCTGCTTCTTCTGATTCACCCTCCTGATTTCACCTTCTCCTTCTCCTTCTTCTACTTCTTCTGATTCACCCTCCTGACTTCACCTTCTCCTTCTCCTTCTTCTGCTTCACCCTCCAGACTTCACCTTCTCCTTCTCCTTCTTCTACTTCTTCTGATTCACCCTCCAGACTTCACCTTCTCCTTCTCCTTCTTCTGCTTCTTCTGATTCACCCTCCAGACTTCACCTTCTCCTTCTCCTTATTCTGCTTCTTCTCATTCACCCTCCAGACTTCACCTTCTCCTTCTCCTTCTTTTCTTCTTCTGATTCACCCTCCAGACTTCACCTTCTCCTTCTACTTCTTCTGCTTCTTCTGATTCACCCTCCAGACTTCACCTTCTCCTTCTCCTTCCTCTGCTTCTTCTGATTCACCCTCCAGACTTCACCTTCTCCTTCTCCTTCTTCTGCTTCTTCTGATTCACCCTCCAGACTTCACCTTCTCCTTCTCCTTATTCTGCTTCTTCTGATTCACCCTCCAGACTTCACCTTCTCCTTCTCCTTCTTCTGCTTCTTCTGATTCACCCTGCAGACTTCACCTTCTCCTTCTCCTTCTTCTGCTTCTTCTGATTCACCCTCCAGACTTCACCTTCTCCTTCTCCTTCTTCTGCTTCTTCTGATTCACCCTCCAGACTTCACCTTCTCCTTCTCCTTCTTCTACTTCTTCTGATTCACCCTCCAGACTTCACCTTCTCCATCTCCTTCTTCTGCTTCTTCTGATTCACCCTCCAGACTTCACCTTCTCCTTCTCCTTCGTCTACTTCTTCTGATTCACCCTCCAGACTTCACCTTCTCCTTCTCCTTCTTCTGCTTCTTCTGATTCACCCTCCAGACTTCACCTTCTCCTTCTCCTTCTTCTACTTCTTCTGATTCACCCTCCAGACTTCACCTTCTCCTTCTCTTTCTTCTGCTTCTTCTGATTCACCCTCCAGACTTCACCTTCTCCTTCTCCTTCTTCTGATTCTTCTGATTCACCCTCCAGACTTCACCTTCTCCTTCTCCTTCTTCTGCTTCTTCTGATTCACCCTCCTGACTTCACCTTCTCCTTCTCCTTCTTCTACATCTTCTGATTCACCCTCCTGACTTCACCTTCTCCTTCTCCTTCTTCTACTTCTTCTGCTTCACCCTCCAGACTTCACCTTCTCCTTCTCCTTCTTCTACGTCTTCTGATTCACCCTCCAGACTTCACCTTCTCCTTCTCATTCTTCTACTTCTTCTGATTCACCCTCCAGACTTCATCTTCTCCTTCTCCTTCTTCTACTTCTTCTGATTCACCCTCCAGACTTCAGCTTCTCCTTCTCCTTCTTCTGCTTCTTCTGATTCAACCTCCAGACTTCACCTTCTCCTTCTCCTTATCCTGCTTCTTCTGAATCACCCTCCAGACTTCACCTTCTCCTTCTCCTTCTTCTGCTTCTTCTGATTCACCCTCCAGACTTCACCTTCTCCTTCTCCTTCTTCTGCTTCTTCTGATTCACCCTCCAGACTTCACCTTCTCCTTCTCCTTCTTCTACTTCTTCTGATTCAACCTCCAGACTTCACCTTCTCCATCTCCTTCTTCTGCTTCATCTGATTCACCCTCCAGACTTCACCTTCTCCTTCTCCTTCGTCTACTACTTCTGATTCACCCTCCAGACTACACCTTCTCCTTCTCCTTCTTCTACTTCTTCTGATTCACCCTCCAGACTTCACCTTCTACTTCTCTATCTTCTGTTTCTTCTGATTCACCCTCCAGACTTCACCTTCTACTTCTCCTTCTTCTACTACTTCTGATTCACCCTCCAGACTTCACCTTCTCCTTCTCCTTCTTCTACTTCTTCTGATTCACCCTCCAGACTTCACCTTCTCCTTCTCCTTCGTCTACTACTTCTGATTCACCCTCCAGACTACACCTTCTCCTTCTCCTTCTTCTACTTCTTCTGATTCACCCTCCAGACTTCACCTTCTACTTCTCCTTCTTCTGTTTCTTCTGATTCACCCTCCAGACTTCACCTTCTCCTTCTCCTTCTTCTGCTTCTTCTGATTCACCCTCCAGACTTCACCTTCTCCTTCTCCTTCTTCTGCTTCTTCTGATTCACCCTCCAGACTTCACCTTCTCCTTCTCCTTCTTCTACTTCTTCTGATTCACCCTCCAGACTTCACCTTCTCCTTCTCCTTCTTCTACTTCTTCTGATTCACCCTCCAGTCTTCACCTTCTCCTTCTCCTTCTTCTGTTTCTTCTGCTTCACCCTCCAGACTTCACCTTCTCCTTCTCTTTCTTCTGCTTCTTCTGATTCACCCTCCAGACTTCACCTTCTCCTTCTCCTTCTTCTGATTCTTCTGATTCACCCTCCAGACTTCACCTTCTCCTTCTCCTTCTTCTGCTTCTTCTGATTCACCCTCCTGACTTCACCTTCTCCTTCTCCTTCTTCTACTTCTTCTGATTCACCCACCTGACTTCACCTTCTCCTTCTCCTTCTTCTACTTCTTCTGCTTCACCCTCCAGACTTCACCTTCTCCTTCTCCTTCTTCTACTTCTTCTGATTCACCCTCCAGACTTCACCTTCTCCTTCTCCTTCTTCTGCTTCTTCTGATTCACCCTCCAGACTTCACCTTCTCCTTCTCCTTATTCTGCTTCTTCTGATTCACCCTCCAGACTTCACCTTCTCCTTCTCCTTCTTCTACTTCTTCTGATTCACCCTCCTGACTTCACCTTCTCCTTCTCCATCTTCTAATTCTTCTGCTTCACCCTCCAGACTTCAACTTCTCCTTCTCCTTCTTCTACTTCTTCTGATTCACCTTCCAGACTTCACCTTCTCCTTCTCCTTCTTCTGCTTCTTCTGATTCACCCTCCAGACTTCACCTTCTCCTTCTCCTTATTCAGCTTCTTCTGATTCACCCTCCAGACTTCATCTTCTCCTTCTCCTTCTTCTGCTTCTTCTGATTCACCCTGCAGACTTCACCTTCTCCTTCTCCTTCTTCTGCTTCTTCTGATTCACCCTCCAGACTTCACCTTCTCCTTCTCCTTCTTCTGCTTCTTCTGATTCACCCTCCAGACTTCACCTTCTCCTTCTCCTTCTTCTTCTGATTCACCCTCCAGACTTCACCTTCTCCTTCTCTTTCTTCTGCTTCTTCTGATTCACCCTCCAGACTTCACCTTCTCCTTCTCCTTCTTCTGATTCTTCTGATTCACCCTCCAGACTTCACCTTCTCCTTCTCCTTCTTCTGCTTCTTCTGATTCACCCTCCTGACTTCACCTTCTCCTTCTCCTTCCTCTACTTCTTCTGATTCACCATCCTGACTTCACCTTCTCCTTCTCCTTCTTCTACTTCTTCTGCTTCACCCTCCAGACTTCACCTTCTCCTTCTCCTTCTTCTACTTCTTCTGATTCACCCTCCAGACTTGACCTTCTCATTTTCCTTCTTCTACTTCTTCTGATTCACCCTCCAGACTTCACCTTCTCCTTCTCCTTCTTCTGCTTCTTCTGCTTCACCGTCCTGACTGCACCTTATCCTTCTCCTTCTTCTACTTATTCTGCTTCATCCCCCTGACATCACCTGCTCCTTCTCCTTCTTCTGCTTCTTCTGATTCACACTCCTAACTTCACCTTCTCCTTCTCCTTCTTCTGCTTCTTCTGATTCACCCTCCTGACTTCACCTTCTCCTTCTCCTTCTTCTGCTTCTTCTGATTCACCCTCCAGACTTCACCTTCTCCTTCTCCTTCTTCTGCTTCTTCTGATTCACCCTCCAGAGTTCACCTTCTCCTTCTCCTTCTTCTGCTTCTTATGATTCACCCTCCAGACTACACCTTCTCCTTCTCCTTCTTCTACTTCTTCTGATTCACCCTCCAGACTTCACCTTCTCCTTCTCCTTCTTCTGTTTCTTCTGATTCACCCTCCAGACTTCACCTTCTCCTTCTCCTTCTTCTGCTTCTTCTGATTCACCCTCCAGACTTCACCTTCTCCTTCTCCTTCTTCTGCTTCTTCTGATTCACCCTCCAGACCTCACCTTCTCCTTCTCCTTCTTCTACTTCTTCTGATTCACCCTCCAGACTTCATCTTCTCCTTCTCCTTCTTCTGCTTCTTCTGATTCACCCTCCAGACTTCACCTTCTCCTTCTCCTTCTTCTGCTTCATCTGATTCACCCTCCAGACTTCACCTTCTCCTTCTCCTTCTTCTACTTCTTCTGATTCACCCTCCAGACTTCACCTTCTCCTTCTCCTTCTTCTACTTCTTCTGATTCACCCTCCAGTCTTCACCTTCTCCTTCTCCTTCTTCTGTTTCTTCTGCTTCACCCTCCAGACTTCACCTTCTCCTTCTCTTTCTTCTGCTTCTTCTGATTCACCCTCCAGACTTCACCTTCTCCTTCTCCTTCTTCTGATTCTTCTGATTCACCCTACAGACTTCACCTTCTCCTTCTCCTTCTTCTGCTTCTTCTGATTCACCCTCCTGATTTCACCTTCTCCTTCTCCTTCTTCTACTTCTTCTGATTCACCCTCCTGACTTCACCTTCTCCTTCTCCTTCTTCTGCTTCACCCTCCAGACTTCACCTTCTCCTTCTCCTTCTTCTACTTCTTCTGATTCACCCTCCAGACTTCACCTTCTCCTTCTCCTTTTTCTGCTTCTTCTGATTCACCCTCCAGACTTCACCTTCTCCTTCTCCTTATTCTGCTTCTTCTCATTCACCCTCCAGACTTCACCTTCTCCTTCTCCTTCTTTTCTTCTTCTGATTCACCCTCCAGACTTCACCTTCTCCTTCTACTTCTTCTGCTTCTTCTGATTCACCCTCCAGACTTCACCTTCTCCTTCTCCTTCCTCTGCTTCTTCTGATTCACCCTCCAGACTTCACCTTCTCCTTCTCCTTCTTCTGCTTCTTCTGATTCACCCTCCAGACTTCACCTTCTCCTTCTCCTTCTTCTGCTTCTTCTGATTCACCCTCCAGACTTCACCTTCTCCTTCTCCTTCTTCTGCTTCTTCTGATTCACCCTCCAGACTTCACCTTCTCCTTCTCCTTCTTCTGCTTCTTCTGATTCACCCTCCAGACTTCACCTTCTCCTTCTCCTTCTTCTGCTTCTTCTGATTCACCCTCCACACTACACCTTCTCCTTCTCCTTCTTCTACTTCTTCTGATTCACCCTCCAGACTTCACCTTCTCCTTCTCCTTATTCTGCTTCTTCTCATTCACCCTCCAGACTTCACCTTCTCCTTCTCCTTCTTCTGCTTCTTCTGATTCACCCTCCAGACTTCACGTTCTCCTTCTACTTCTTCTGCTTCTTCTGATTCACCCTCCAGACTTCACCTTCTCCTTCTCCTTCTTCTACTTCTTCTGATTCACCCTCCAGACTTCACCATCTCCTTCTCTTTCTTCTGCTTCTTCTGATTCACCCTCCAGACTTCACCTTCTCCTTCTCCTTCTTCTGATTCTTCTGATTCACCCTCCAGACTTCACCTTCTCCTTCTCCTTCTTCTGCTTCTTCTGATTCACCCTCCTGACTTCACCTTCTCCTTCTCCTTCTTCTACTTCTTCTGATTCACCCTCCTGACTTCACCTTCTCCTTCTCCTTCTTCTACTTCTTCTGCTTCACCCTCCAGACTTCACCTTCTCCTTCTCCTTCTTCTACTTCTTCTGATTCAACCTCCAGACTTCACCTTCTCCTTCTCCTTCTTCTACTTCTTCTGATTCTCCCTCCAGACTTCACCTTCTCCTTCTCCTTCTTCTACTTCTTCTGATTCACCCTCCAGACTTCACCTTCTCCTTCTCCTTCTTCTACTTCTTCTGATTCACCCTCCTGACTTCACCTTCTCCTTCTCCTTCTTCTACTTCTTCTGCTTCACCCTCCAGACTTCACCTTCTCCTTCTCCTTCTTCTACTTCTTCTGATTCAACCTCCAGACTTCACCTTCTCCTTCTCCTTCTTCTACTTCTTCTGATTCTCCCTCCAGACTTCACCTTCTCCTTCGCCTTCTTCTGCTTCTTCTGATTCACCCTCCAGACTTCACCTTCTCCTTCTCCTTCTTCTACTTCTTCTGATTCACCCTCCAGACTTCACCTTCTCCTTCTCTTTCTTCTGCTTCTTCTGATTCACCCTCCAGACTTCACCTTCTCCTTCTCCTTCTTCTGATTCTTCTGATTCACCCTCCAGACTTCACCTTCTCCTTCTCCTTCTTCTGCTTCTTCTGATTCACCCTCCTGACTTCACCTTCTCCTTCTCCTTCTTCTACTTCTTCTGATTCACCATCCTGACTTCACCTTCTCCTTCTCCTTCTTCTACTTCTTCTGCTTCACCCTCCAGACTTCACCTTCTCCTTCTCCTTCTTCTACTTCTTCTGATTCACCCTCCAGACTTGACCTTCTCCTTTTCCTTCTTCTACTTCTTCTGATTCACCCTCCAGACTTCACCTTCTCCTTCTCCTTCTTCTGCTTCTTCTGCTTCACCGTCCTGACTTCACCTTCTCCTTCTCCTTCTTCTACTTATTCTGCTTCATCCCCCTGACATCACCTGCTCCTTCTCCTTCTTCTGCTTCTTCTGATTCACCCTCCTAACTTCACCTTCTCCTTCTCCTTCTTCTGCTTCTTCTGATTCACCCTCCTGACTTCACCTTCTCCTTCTCCTTCTTCTGCTTCTTCTGATTCACCCACCAGACTTCACCTTCTCCTTCTCCTTCTTCTGCTTCTTCTGATTCACCCTCCAGACTTCACCTTCTCCTTCTCCTTCTTCTGCTTCTTCTGATTCACCCTCCAGACTACACCTTCTCCTTCTCCTTCTTCTACTTCTTCTGATTCACCCTCCAGACTTCACCTTCTCCTTCTCCTTCTTCTGTTTCTTCTGATTCACCCTTCAGACTTCACCTTCTCCTTCTCCTTCTTCTGCTTCTTCTGATTCACCCTGCAGACTTCACCTTCTCCTTCTCCTTCTTCTGCTTCTTCTGATTCACCCTCCAGACTTCACCTTCTCCTTCTCCTTCTTCTGCTTCTTCTGATTCACCCTCCAGACTTCACCTTCTCCTTCTCCTTCTTCTACTTCTTCTGATTCACTCTCCAGACTTCACCTTCTCCTTCTCTTTCTTCTGCTTCTTCTGATTCACCCTCCAGACTTCACCTTCTCCTTCTCCTTCTTCTGATTCTTCCGATTCACCCTCCAGACTTCACCTTCTCCTTCTCCTTCTTCTGCTTCTTCTGATTCACCCTCCTGACTTCACCTTCTCCTTCTCCTTCTTCTACTTCTTCTGATTCACCATCCTGACTTCACCTTCTCCTTCTCCTTCTTCTACTTCTTCTGCTTCACCCTCCAGACTTCACCTTCTCCTTCTCCTTCTTCTGCTTCTTCTGATTCACCCTCCTGACTTCACCTTCTCCTTCTCCTTCTTCTGCTTCTTCTGATTCACCCTCCAGACTTCTCCTTCTCCTTCTTCTGCTTCTTCTGATTCACCCTCCAGACTTCACCTTCTCCTTCTCCTTCTTCTGCTTCTTCTGATTCACCCTCCAGACTACACCTTCTCCTTCTCCTTCTTCTACTTCTTCTGATTCACCCTCCAGACTTCACCTTCTCCTTCTCCTTTTTCTGTTTCTTCTGATTCACCCTCCAAACTTCACCTTCTCCTTCTCCTTCTTCTGCTTCTTCTGATTCACCCTCCAGACTTCACCTTCTCCTTCTCCTTCTTCTGCTTCTTCTGATTCACCCTCCAGACCTCACCTTCTCCTTCTCCTTCTTCTGCTTCTTCTGATTCACCCTCCAGACTTCACCTTCTCCTTCTCCTTCTTCTGCTTCTTCTGATTCACCCTCCAGACTTCACCTTCTCCTTCTCCTTCTTCTGCTTCTTCTGATTCACCCTCCACACTACACCTTCTCCTTCTCCTTCTTCTACTTCTTCTGATTCACCCTCCAGACTTCACCTTCTCCTTCTCCTTCTTCTGTTTCTTCTGATTCACCCTCCAGACTTCACCTTCTCCTTCTCCTTCTTCTGCTTCTTCTGATTCACCCTCCAGACTTCACCTTCTCCTTCTCCTTCTTCTGCTTCTTCTGATTCACCCTCCAGACCTCACCTTCTCCTTCTCCTTCTTCTACTTCTTCTGATTCACCCTCCAGACTTCATCTGCTCCTTCTCCTTTTCTGCTTCTTCTGATTCACCCTCCAGACTTCACCTTCTCCTTCTCCTTCTTCTGCTTCTTCTGATTCACCCTCCAGACTTCACCTTCTCCTTCTCCTTCTTCTACTTCTTCTGATTCACCCTCCAGACTTCACCTTCTCCTTCTCCTTCTTCTGCTTCTTCTGATTCACCCTCCAGACTTCACCTTCTCCTTCTCTTTCTTCTGCTTCTTCTGATTCACCCTCCAGACTTCACCTTCTCCTTCTCCTTCTTCTGATTCTTCTGATTCACCCTACAGACTTCACCTTCTCCTTCTTCTGCTTCTTCTGATTCACCCTCCTGATTTCAACTTCTCCTTCTCCTTCTTCTACTTCTTCTGATTCACCCTCCTGACTTCACCTTCTCCTTCTCCTTCTTCTGCTTCACCCTCCAGACTTCACCTTCTCCTTCTCCTTCTTCTGCTTCTTCTGATTCACCCTCCAGACTTCACCTTCTCCTTCTCCTTCTTCTACTTCTTCTGATTCACTCTCCAGACTTCACCTTCTCCTTCTCTTTCTTCTGCTTCTTCTGATTCACCCTCCAGACTTCACCTTCTCCTTCTCCTTCTTCTGATTCTTCTGATTCACCCTCCAGACTTCACCTTCTCCTTCTCCTTCTTCTGCTTCTTCTGATTCACCCTCCTGACTTCACCTTCTCCTTCTCCTTCTTCTACTTATTCTGATTCACCATCCTGACTTCACCTTCTCCTTCTCCTTCTTCTACTTCTTCTGCTTCACCCTCCAGACTTCACCTTCTCCTTCTCCTTCTTCTGCTTCTTCTGATTCACCCTCCTGACTTCACCTTCTCCTTCTCCTTCTTCTGCTTCTTCTGATTCACCCTCCAGACTTCTCCTTCTCCTTCTTCTGCTTCTTCTGATTCACCCTCCAGACTTCACCTTCTCCTTCTCCTTCTTCTGCTTCTTCTGATTCACCCTCCAGACTACACCTTCTCCTTCTCCTTCTTCTACTTCTTCTGATTCACCCTCCAGACTTCACCTTCTCCTTCTCCTTTTTCTGTTTCTTCTGATTCACCCTCCAAACTTCACCTTCTCCTTCTCCTTCTTCTGCTTCTTCTGATTCACCCTCCAGACTTCACCTTCTCCTTCTCCTTCTTCTGCTTCTTCTGATTCACCCTCCAGACCTCACCTTCTCCTTCTCCTTCTTCTGTTTCTTCTGATTCACCCTCCAGACTTCACCTTCTCCTTCTCCTTCTTCTACTACTTCTGATTCACCCTCCAGACTTCACCTTCTCCTTCTCCTTCTTCTACTTCTTCTGATTCACCCTCCAGACTTCATCTTCTCCTTCTCCTTCTTCTGCTTCTTCTGATTCACCCTCCAGACTTCACCTTCTCCTTCTCCTTCTTCTGCTTCTTCTGATTCACCCTCCAGACTTCACCTTCTCCTTCTCCTTCTTCTACTTCTTCTGATTCACCCTCCAGACTTCACCTTCTCCTTCTCCTTCTTCTACTTCTTCTGATTCACCCTCCAGTCTTCACCTTCTCCTTCTCCTTCTTCTGTTTCTTCTGCTTCACCCTCCAGACTTCACCTTCTCCTTCTCTTTCTTCTGCTTCTTCTGATTCACCCTCCAGACTTCACCTTCTCCTTCTCCTTCTTCTGATTCTTCTGATTCACCCTCCAGACTTCACCTTCTCCTTCTCCTTCTTCTGCTTCTTCTGATTCACCCTCCTGACTTCACCTTCTCCTTCTCCTTCTTCTACTTCTTCTGATTCACCCACCTGACTTCACCTTCTCCTTCTCCTTCTTCTACTTCTTCTGCTTCACCCTCCAGACTTCACCTTCTCCTTCTCCTTCTTCTACTTCTTCTGATTCACCCTCCAGACTTCACCTTCTCCTTCTCCTTCTTCTGCTTCTTCTGATTCACCCTCCAGACTTCACCTTCTCCTTCTCCTTATTCTGCTTCTTCTGATTCACCCTCCAGACTTCACCTTCTCCTTCTCCTTCTTCTACTTCTTCTGATTCACCCTCCTGACTTCACCTTCTCCTTCTCCATCTTCTAATTCTTCTGCTTCACCCTCCAGACTTCAACTTCTCCTTCTCCTTCTTCTACTTCTTCTGATTCACCTTCCAGACTTCACCTTCTCCTTCTCCTTCTTCTGCTTCTTCTGATTCACCCTCCAGACTTCACCTTCTCCTTCTCCTTATTCAGCTTCTTCTGATTCACCCTCCAGACTTCATCTTCTCCTTCTCCTTCTTCTGCTTCTTCTGATTCACCCTGCAGACTTCACCTTCTCCTTCTCCTTCTTCTGCTTCTTCTGATTCACCCTCCAGACTTCACCTTCTCCTTCTCCTTCTTCTGCTTCTTCTGATTCACCCTCCAGACTTCACCTTCTCCTTCTCCTTCTTCTACTTCTTCTGATTCACCCTCCAGACTTCACCTTCTCCTTCTCTTTCTTCTGCTTCTTCTGATTCACCCTCCAGACTTCACCTTCTCCTTCTCCTTCTTCTGATTCTTCTGATTCACCCTCCAGACTTCACCTTCTCCTTCTCCTTCTTCTGCTTCTTCTGATTCACCCTCCTGACTTCACCTTCTCCTTCTCCTTCCTCTACTTCTTCTGATTCACCATCCTGACTTCACCTTCTCCTTCTCCTTCTTCTACTTCTTCTGCTTCACCCTCCAGACTTCACCTTCTCCTTCTCCTTCTTCTACTTCTTCTGATTCACCCTCCAGACTTGACCTTCTCATTTTCCTTCTTCTACTTCTTCTGATTCACCCTCCAGACTTCACCTTCTCCTTCTCCTTCTTCTGCTTCTTCTGCTTCACCGTCCTGACTGCACCTTATCCTTCTCCTTCTTCTACTTATTCTGCTTCATCCCCCTGACATCACCTGCTCCTTCTCCTTCTTCTGCTTCTTCTGATTCACACTCCTAACTTCACCTTCTCCTTCTCCTTCTTCTGCTTCTTCTGATTCACCCTCCTGACTTCACCTTCTCCTTCTCCTTCTTCTGCTTCTTCTGATTCACCCTCCAGACTTCACCTTCTCCTTCTCCTTCTTCTGCTTCTTCTGATTCACCCTCCAGAGTTCACCTTCTCCTTCTCCTTCTTCTGCTTCTTATGATTCACCCTCCAGACTACACCTTCTCCTTCTCCTTCTTCTACTTCTTCTGATTCACCCTCCAGACTTCACCTTCTCCTTCTCCTTCTTCTGTTTCTTCTGATTCACCCTCCAGACTTCACCTTCTCCTTCTCCTTCTTCTGCTTCTTCTGATTCACCCTCCAGACTTCACCTTCTCCTTCTCCTTCTTCTGCTTCTTCTGATTCACCCTCCAGACCTCACCTTCTCCTTCTCCTTCTTCTACTTCTTCTGATTCACCCTCCAGACTTCATCTTCTCCTTCTCCTTCTTCTGCTTCTTCTGATTCACCCTCCAGACTTCACCTTCTCCTTCTCCTTCTTCTGCTTCATCTGATTCACCCTCCAGACTTCACCTTCTCCTTCTCCTTCTTCTACTTCTTCTGATTCACCCTCCAGACTTCACCTTCTCCTTCTCCTTCTTCTACTTCTTCTGATTCACCCTCCAGTCTTCACCTTCTCCTTCTCCTTCTTCTGTTTCTTCTGCTTCACCCTCCAGACTTCACCTTCTCCTTCTCTTTCTTCTGCTTCTTCTGATTCACCCTCCAGACTTCACCTTCTCCTTCTCCTTCTTCTGATTCTTCTGATTCACCCTACAGACTTCACCTTCTCCTTCTCCTTCTTCTGCTTCTTCTGATTCACCCTCCTGATTTCACCTTCTCCTTCTCCTTCTTCTACTTCTTCTGATTCACCCTCCTGACTTCACCTTCTCCTTCTCCTTCTTCTGCTTCACCCTCCAGACTTCACCTTCTCCTTCTCCTTCTTCTACTTCTTCTGATTCACCCTCCAGACTTCACCTTCTCCTTCTCCTTTTTCTGCTTCTTCTGATTCACCCTCCAGACTTCATCTTCTCCTTCTCCTTATTCTGCTTCTTCTCATTCACCCTCCAGACTTCACCTTCTCCTTCTCCTTCTTTTCTTCTTCTGATTCACCCTCCAGACTTCACCTTCTCCTTCTACTTCTTCTGCTTCTTCTGATTCACCCTCCAGACTTCACCTTCTCCTTCTCCTTCCTCTGCTTCTTCTGATTCACCCTCCAGACTTCACCTTCTCCTTCTCCTTCTTCTGCTTCTTCTGATTCACCCTCCAGACTTCACCTTCTCCTTCTCCTTCTTCTGCTTCTTCTGATTCACCCTCCAGACTTCACCTTCTCCTTCTCCTTCTTCTGCTTCTTCTGATTCACCCTCCAGACTTCACCTTCTCCTTCTCCTTCTTCTGCTTCTTCTGATTCACCCTCCAGACTTCACCTTCTCCTTCTCCTTCTTCTGCTTCTTCTGATTCACCCTCCACACTACACCTTCTCCTTCTCCTTCTTCTACTTCTTCTGATTCACCCTCCAGACTTCACCTTCTCCTTCTCCTTATTCTGCTTCTTCTCATTCACCCTCCAGACTTCACCTTCTCCTTCTCCTTCTTCTGCTTCTTCTGATTCACCCTCCAGACTTCACGTTCTCCTTCTACTTCTTCTGCTTCTTCTGATTCACCCTCCAGACTTCACCTTCTCCTTCTCCTTCTTCTACTTCTTCTGATTCACCCTCCAGACTTCACCATCTCCTTCTCTTTCTTCTGCTTCTTCTGATTCACCCTCCAGACTTCACCTTCTCCTTCTCCTTCTTCTGATTCTTCTGATTCACCCTCCAGACTTCACCTTCTCCTTCTCCTTCTTCTGCTTCTTCTGATTCACCCTCCTGACTTCACCTTCTCCTTCTCCTTCTTCTACTTCTTCTGATTCACCCTCCTGACTTCACCTTCTCCTTCTCCTTCTTCTACTTCTTCTGCTTCACCCTCCAGACTTCACCTTCTCCTTCTCCTTCTTCTACTTCTTCTGATTCAACCTCCAGACTTCACCTTCTCCTTCTCCTTCTTCTACTTCTTCTGATTCTCCCTCCAGACTTCACCTTCTCCTTCTCCTTCTTCTACTTCTTCTGATTCACCCTCCAGACTTCACCTTCTCCTTCTCCTTCTTCTACTTCTTCTGATTCACCCTCCTGACTTCACCTTCTCCTTCTCCTTCTTCTACTTCTTCTGCTTCACCCTCCAGACTTCACCTTCTCCTTCTCCTTCTTCTACTTCTTCTGATTCAACCTCCAGACTTCACCTTCTCCTTCTCCTTCTTCTACTTCTTCTGATTCTCCCTCCAGACTTCACCTTCTCCTTCTCCTTCTTCTGCTTCTTCTGATTCACCCTCCAGACTTCACCTTCTCCTTCTCCTTCTTCTACTTCTTCTGATTCACCCTCCAGACTTCACCTTCTCCTTCTCTTTCTTCTGCTTCTTCTGATTCACCCTCCAGACTTCACCTTCTCCTTCTCCTTCTTCTGCTTCTTCTGATTCACCCTCCAGACTTCACCTTCTCCTTCTCCTTCTTCTGCTTCTTCTGATTCACCCTCCAGACTACACCTTCTCCTTCTCCTTCTTCTACTTCTTCTGATTCACCCTCCAGACTTCACCTTCTCCTTCTCCTTCTTCTGTTTCTTCTGATTCACCCTTCAGACTTCACCTTCTCCTTCTCCTTCTTCTGCTTCTTCTGATTCACCCTGCAGACTTCACCTTCTCCTTCTCCTTCTTCTGCTTCTTCTGATTCACCCTCCAGACTTCACCTTCTCCTTCTCCTTCTTCTGCTTCTTCTGATTCACCCTTCAGACTTCACCTTCTCCTTCTCCTTCTTCTGCTTCTTCTGATTCACCCTGCAGACTTCACCTTCTCCTTCTCCTTCTTCTGCTTCTTCTGATTCACCCTCCAGACTTCACCTTCTCCTTCTCCTTCTTCTGCTTCTTCTGATTCACCCTCCAGACTTCACCTTCTCCTTCTCCTTCTTCTGCTTCTTCTGATTCACCCTCCAGACTTCACCTTCTCCTTCTCCTTCTTCTGCTTCTTCTGATTCACCCTCCAGACTTCACCTTCTCCTTCTCCTTCTTCTGCTTCTTCTGATTCACCCTCCACACTACACCTTCTCCTTCTCCTTCTTCTACTTCTTCTGATTCACCCTCCAGACTTCACCTTCTCCTTCTCCTTATTCTGCTTCTTCTCATTCACCCTCCAGACTTCACCTTCTCCTTCTCCTTCTTCTGCTTCTTCTGATTCACCCTCCAGACTTCACGTTCTCCTTCTACTTCTTCTGCTTCTTCTGATTCACCCTCCAGACTTCACCTTCTCCTTCTCCTTCTTCTACTTCTTCTGATTCACCCTCCAGACTTCACCATCTCCTTCTCTTTCTTCTGCTTCTTCTGATTCACCCTCCAGACTTCACCTTCTCCTTCTCCTTCTTCTGATTCTTCTGATTCACCCTCCAGACTTCACCTTCTCCTTCTCCTTCTTCTGCTTCTTCTGATTCACCCTCCTGACTTCACCTTCTCCTTCTCCTTCTTCTACTTCTTCTGATTCACCCTCCTGACTTCACCTTCTCCTTCTCCTTCTTCTACTTCTTCTGCTTCACCCTCCAGACTTCACCTTCTCCTTCTCCTTCTTCTACTTCTTCTGATTCAACCTCCAGACTTCACCTTCTCCTTCTCCTTCTTCTACTTCTTCTGATTCTCCCTCCAGACTTCACCTTCTCCTTCTCCTTCTTCTACTTCTTCTGATTCACCCTCCAGACTTCACCTTCTCCTTCTCCTTCTTCTACTTCTTCTGATTCACCCTCCTGACTTCACCTTCTCCTTCTCCTTCTTCTACTTCTTCTGCTTCACCCTCCAGACTTCACCTTCTCCTTCTCCTTCTTCTACTTCTTCTGATTCAACCTCCAGACTTCACCTTCTCCTTCTCCTTCTTCTACTTCTTCTGATTCTCCCTCCAGACTTCACCTTCTCCTTCTCCTTCTTCTGCTTCTTCTGATTCACCCTCCAGACTTCACCTTCTCCTTCTCCTTCTTCTACTTCTTCTGATTCACCCTCCAGACTTCACCTTCTCCTTCTCTTTCTTCTGCTTCTTCTGATTCACCCTCCAGACTTCACCTTCTCCTTCTCCTTCTTCTGATTCTTCTGATTCACCCTCCAGACTTCACCTTCTCCTTCTCCTTCTTCTGCTTCTTCTGATTCACCCTCCTGACTTCACCTTCTCCTTCTCCTTCTTCTACTTCTTCTGATTCACCATCCTGACTTCACCTTCTCCTTCTCCTTCTTCTACTTCTTCTGCTTCACCCTCCAGACTTCACCTTCTCCTTCTCCTTCTTCTACTTCTTCTGATTCACCCTCCAGACTTGACCTTCTCCTTTTCCTTCTTCTACTTCTTCTGATTCACCCTCCAGACTTCACCTTCTCCTTCTCCTTCTTCTGCTTCTTCTGATTCACTCTCCAGACTTCACCTTCTCCTTCTCTTTCTTCTGCTTCTTCTGATTCACCCTCCAGACTTCACCTTCTCCTTCTCCTTCTTCTGATTCTTCTGATTCACCCTTCAGACTTCACCTTCTCCTTCTCCTTCTTCTGCTTCTTCTGATTCACCCTCCTGACTTCACCTTCTCCTTCTCCTTCTTCTACTTCTTCTGATTCACCATCCTGACTTCACCTTCTCCTTCTCCTTCTTCTACTTCTTCTGCTTCACCCTCCAGACTTCACCTTCTCCTTCTCCTTCTTCTGCTTCTTCTGATTCACCCTCCTGACTTCACCTTCTCCTTCTCCTTCTTCTGCTTCTTCTGATTCACCCTCCAGACTTCTCCTTCTCCTTCTTCTGCTTCTTCTGATTCACCCTCCAGACTTCACCTTCTCCTTCTCCTTCTTCTGCTTCTTCTGATTCACCCTCCAGACTACACCTTCTCCTTCTCCTTCTTCTACTTCTTCTGATTCACCCTCCAGACTTCACCTTCTCCTTCTCCTTTTCTGTTTCTTCTGATTCACCCTCCAAACTTCACCTTCTCCTTCTCCTTCTTCTGCTTCTTCTGATTCACCCTCCAGACTTCACCTTCTCCTTCTCCTTCTTCTGCTTCTTCTGATTCACCCTCCAGACCTCACCTTCTCCTTCTCCTTCTTCTGCTTCTTCTGATTCACCCTCCAGACTTCACCTTCTCCTTCTCCTTCTTCTGCTTCTTCTGATTCACCCTCCAGACTTCACCTTCTCCTTCTCCTTCTTCTGCTTCTTCTGATTCACCCTCCACACTACACCTTCTCCTTCTCCTTCTTCTACTTCTTCTGATTCACCCTCCAGACTTCACCTTCTCCTTCTCCTTCTTCTGTTTCTTCTGATTCACCCTCCAGACTTCACCTTCTCCTTCTCCTTCTTCTGCTTCTTCTGATTCACCCTCCAGACTTCACCTTCTCCTTCTCCTTCTTCTGCTTCTTCTGATTCACCCTCCAGACCTCACCTTCTCCTTCTCCTTCTTCTACTTCTTCTGATTCACCCTCCAGACTTCATCTGCTCCTTCTCCTTCTTCTGCTTCTTCTGATTCACCCTCCAGACTTCACCTTCTCCTTCTCCTTCTTCTGCTTCTTCTGATTCACCCTCCAGACTTCACCTTCTCCCTTCTCCCTTCCTTCTACTTCTTCTGATTCACCCTCCAGACTTCACCTTCTCCTTCTCCTTCTTCTGCTTCTTCTGATTCACCCTCCAGACTTCACCTTCTCCTTCTCCTTCTTCTGCTTCTTCTGATTCACCCTCCAGACTTCACCTTCTCCTTCTCTTCTTCTGCTTCTTCTGATTCTCCCTCCAGACTTCACCTTCTCCTTCTTCTGCTTCTTCTGATTCACCCTCCTGATTTCAACTTCTCCTTCTCCTTCTTCTACTTCTTCTGATTCACCCTCCTGACTTCACCTTCTCCTTCTCCTTCTTCTGCTTCACCCTCCAGACTTCACCTTCTCCTTCTCCTTCTTCTGCTTCTTCTGATTCACCCTCCAGACTTCACCTTCTCCTTCTCCTTCTTCTACTTCTTCTGATTCACTCTCCAGACTTCACCTTCTCCTTCTCTTTCTTCTGCTTCTTCTGATTCCCCTCCAGACTTCACCTTCTCCTTCTCCTTCTTCTGATTCTTCTGATTCACCCTCCAGACTTCACCTTCTCCTTCTCCTTCTTCTGCTTCTTCTGATTCACCCTCCTGACTTCACCTTCTCCTTCTCCTTCTTCTACTTATTCTGATTCACCATCCTGACTTCACCTTCTCCTTCTCCTTCTTCTACTTCTTCTGCTTCACCCTCCAGACTTCACCTTCTCCTTCTCCTTCTTCTGCTTCTTCTGATTCACCCTCCTGACTTCACCTTCTCCTTCTCCTTCTTCTGCTTCTTCTGATTCACCCTCCAGACTTCTCCTTCTCCTTCTTCTGCTTCTTCTGATTCACCCTCCAGACTTCACCTTCTCCTTCTCCTTCTTCTGCTTCTTCTGATTCACCCTCCAGACTACACCTTCTCCTTCTCCTTCTTCTACTTCTTCTGATTCACCCTCCAGACTTCACCTTCTCCTTCTCCTTTTTCTGTTTCTTCTGATTCACCCTCCAAACTTCACCTTCTCCTTCTCCTTCTTCTGCTTCTTCTGATTCACCCTCCAGACTTCACCTTCTCCTTCTCCTTCTTCTGCTTCTTCTGATTCACCCTCCAGACCTCACCTTCTCCTTCTCCTTCTTCTGCTTCTTCTGATTCACCCTCCAGACTTCACCTTCTCCTTCTCCTTCTTCTGCTTCTTCTGATTCACCCTCCAGACTTCACCTTCTCCTTCTCCTTCTTCTGCTTCTTCTGATTCACCCTCCACACTACACCTTCTCCTTCTCCTTCTTCTACTTCTTCTGATTCACCCTCCAGACTTCACCTTCTCCTTCTCCTTCTTCTGTTTCTTCTGATTCACCCTCCAGACTTCACCTTCTCCTTCTCCTTCTTCTGCTTCTTCTGATTCACCCTCCAGACTTCACCTTCTCCTTCTCCTTCTTCTGCTTCTTCTGATTCACCCTCCAGACCTCACCTTCTCCTTCTCCTTCTTCTACTTCTTCTGATTCACCCTCCAGACTTCATCTGCTCCTTCTCCTTCTTCTGCTTCTTCTGATTCACCCTCCAGACTTCACCTTCTCCTTCTCCTTCTTCTGCTTCTTCTGATTCACCCTCCAGACTTCACCTTCTCCTTCTCCTTCTTCTACTTCTTCTGATTCACCCTCCAGACTTCACCTTCTCCTTCTCCTTCTTCTGCTTCTTCTGATTCACCCTCCAGACTTCACCTTCTCCTTCTCTTTCTTCTGCTTCTTCTGATTCACCCTCCAGACTTCACCTTCTCCTTCTCCTTCTTCTGATTCTTCTGATTCACCCTACAGACTTCACCTTCTCCTTCTTCTGCTTCTTCTGATTCACCCTCCTGATTTCAACTTCTCCTTCTCCTTCTTCTACTTCTTCTGATTCACCCTCCTGACTTCACCTTCTCCTTCTCCTTCTTCTGCTTCCCCCTCCAGACTTCACCTTCTCCTTCTCCTTCTTCTACTTCTTCTGATTCACCCTCCAGACTTCACCTTCTCCTTCTCCTTCTTCTGCTTCTTCTGATTCACCCTCCAGACTTCACCTTCTCCTTCTCCTTATTCTGCTTCTTCTCATTCACCCTCCAGACTTCACCTTCTCCTTCTCCTTCTTCTGCTTCTTCTGATTCACCCTCCAGACTTCACCTTCTCCTTCTACTTCTTCTGCTTCTTCTGATTCACCCTCCAGACTTCACCTTCTCCTTCTCCTTCTTCTACTTCTTCTGATTCACCCTCCAGACTTCACCATCTCCTTCTCTTTCTTCTGCTTCTTCTGATTCACCCTCCAGACTTCACCTTCTCCTTCTCCTTCTTCTGATTCTTCTGATTCACCCTCCAGACCTCACCTTCTCCTTCTCCTTCTTCTGCTTCTTCTGATTCACCCTCCTGACTTCACCTTCTCCTTCTCCTTCTTCTACTTCTTCTGATTCACCCTCCTGACTTCACCTTCTCCTTCTCCTTCTTCTACTTCTTCTGCTTCACCCTCCAGACTTCACCTTCTCCTTCTCCTTCTTCTACTTCTTCTGATTCAACCTCCAGACTTCACCTTCTCCTTCTCCTTCTTCTACTTCTTCTGATTCTCCCTCCAGACTTCACCTTCTCCTTCTCCTTCTTCAACTTCTTCTGATTCACCCTCCAGACTTCACCTTCTCCTTCTCCTTCTTCTGCTTCTTCTGATTCACCCTCCAGACTTCACCTTCTCCGTCTCCTTCTTCTGCTTCTTCTGATTCACCCTCCAGACTTCACCTTCTCCTTCTCCTTCTTCTACTTCTTCTGATTCACCCTCCAGACTTCACCTTCTCCATCTCCTTCTTCTGCTTCTTCTGATTCACCCTCCAGACTTCACCTTCTCCTTCTCCTTCGTCTACTTCTTCTGATTCACCCTCCAGACTACACCTTCTCCTTCTCCTTCTTCTACTTCTTCTGATTCACCCTCCAGACTTCACCTTCTCCTTCTCCTTCTTCTGTTTCTTCTGATACACCATCCAGACTTCACCTTCTCCTTCTCCTTCTTCTACTACTTCTGATTCACCCTCCAGACTTCACCTTCTCCTTCTCCTTCTTCTACTTCTTCTGATTCACCCTCCAGACTTCATCTTCTCCTTCTCCTTCTTCTGCTTCTTCTGATTCACCCTCCAGACTTCACCTTCTCCTTCTCCTTCTTCTACTTCTTCTGATTCACCCTCCAGACTTCACCTTCTCCTTCTCCTTCTTCCACTTCTTCTGATTCACCCTCCAGTCTTCACCTTCTCCTTCTCCTTCTTCTGTTTCTTCTGCTTCACCCTCCAGACTTCACCTTCTCCTTCTCTTTCTTCTGCTTCTTCTGATTCACCCTCCACACTTCACCTTCTCCTTCTCCTTCTTCTGCTTCTTCTGATTCACCCTCCTGACTTCACCTTCTCCTTCTCCTTCTTCTACTTCTTCTGATTCACCCTCCTGACTTCACCTTCTCCTTCTCCTTCTTCTACTTCTTCTGCTTCACCCTCCAGACTTCACCTTCTCCTTCTCCTTCTTCCAATTCTTCTGATTCACCCTCCAGACTTCATCTTCTCCTTCTCCTTCTTCTGCTTCTTCTGATTCACCCTCCAGACTTCACCTTCTCCTTATTCTGCTTCTTCTGATTCACCCTCCAGACTTCACCTTCTTCCTCTTCTTATTCTGCTTCTTCTGATTCACCCTCCAGACTTCACCTTCTCCTTCTCCTTCTTCTGCTTCTTCTGATTCACCCTCCTGACTTCACCTTCTCCTTCTCCTTCTTCTACTTCTTCTGATTCACCCTCCTGACTTCACCTTCTCCTTCTCCTTCTTCTACTTCTTCTGCTTCACCCTCCAGACTTCACCTTCTCCTTCTCCTTCTTCTACTTCTTCTGATTCACCCTCCAGACTTCACCTTCTCCTTCTCCTTCTTCTGCTTCTTCTGATTCACCCTCCATACTTCACCTTCACTTCTCCTTATTCTGCTTCTTCTGATTCACCCTCCAGACTTCAACTTCTCCTTCTCCTTCTTCTGCTTCTTCTGATTCACCCTCCAGACTTCACCTTCTCCTTCTCCTTCTTCTGCTTCTTCTGATTCACCCTCCAGACTTCACCTTCTCCTTCTCCCTCTTCTACTTCTTCTGATTCACCCTCCAGACTTCACCTTCTCCTTCTCTTTCTTCTGCTTCTTCTGATTCACCCTCCAGACTTCACCTTCTCCTTCTCCTTCTTCTACTTCTTCTGATTCACCCTCCAGACTTCATCTTCTCCTTCTCCTTCTTCTGCTTCTTCTGATTCACCCTCCAGACTTCACCTTCTCCTTCTCCTTCTTCTGCTTCTTCTGATTCACCCTCCAGACTTCACCTTCTCCTTCTCCTTCTTCCACTTCTTCTGATTCACCCTCCAGTCTTCACCTTCTCCTTCTCCTTCTTCTGTTTCTTCTGCTTCACCCTCCAGACTTCACCTTCTCCTTCTCTTTCTTCTGCTTCTTCTGATTCACCCTCCACACTTCACCTTCTCCTTCTCCTTCTTCTGATTCTTCTGATTCACCCTCCAGACTTCACCTTCTCCTTCTCCTTCTTCTGCTTCTTCTGATTCACCCTCCTGACTTCACCTTCTCCTTCTCCTTCTTCTACTTCTTCTGATTCACCCTCCTGACTTCACCTTCTCCTTCTCCTTCTTCTACTTCTTCTGATTCACCCTCCAGACTTCATCTTCTCCTTCTCCTTCTTCTGCTTCTTCTGATTCACCCTCCAGACTTCACCTTCTCCTTCTCCTTATTCTGCTTCTTCTGATTCACCCTCCAGACTTCACCTTCTTCCTCTTCTTATTCTGCTTCTTCTGATTCACCCTCCAGACTTCACCTTCTCCTTCTCCTTCTTCTGCTTCTTCTGATTCACCCTCCTGACTTCACCTTCTCCTTCTCCTTCTTCTACTTCTTCTGATTCACCCTCCTGACTTCACCTTCTCCTTCTCCTTCTTCTACTTCTTCTGCTTCACCCTCCAGACTTCACCTTCTCCTTCTCCTTCTTCTACTTCTTCTGATTCACCCTCCAGACTTCACCTTCTCCTTCTCCTTCTTCTGCTTCTTCTGATTCACCCTCCATACTTCACCTTCACTTCTCCTTATTCTGCTTCTTCTGATTCACCCTCCAGACTTCAACTTCTCCTTCTCCTTCTTCTGCTTCTTCTGATTCACCCTCCAGACTTCACCTTCTCCTTCTCCTTCTTCTGCTTCTTCTGATTCACCCTCCAGACTTCACCTTCTCCTTCTCCCTCTTCTACTTCTTCTGATTCACCCTCCAGACTTCACCTTCTCCTTCTCTTTCTTCTGCTTCTTCTGATTCACCCTCCAGACTTCACCTTCTCCTTCTCCTTCTTCTACTTCTTCTGATTCACCCTCCAGACTTCATCTTCTCCTTCTCCTTCTTCTGCTTCTTCTGATTCACCCTCCAGACTTCACCTTCTCCTTCTCCTTCTTCTGCTTCTTCTGATTCACCCTCCAGACTTCACCTTCTCCTTCTCCTTCTTCTACTTCTTCTGATTCACCCTCCAAACTTCACCTTCTCCTTCTCCTTCTTCCACTTCTTCTGATTCACCCTCCAGTCTTCACCTTCTCCTTCTCCTTCTTCTGTTTCTTCTGCTTCACCCTTTGACTTCACCTTCTCCTTCTCTTTCTTCTGCTTCTTCTGATTCACCCTCCAGACTTCACCTTCTCCTTCTCCTTCTTCTGATTCTTCTGATTCACCCTCCAGACTTCACCTTCTCCTTCTCCTTCTTCTGCTTCTTCTGATTCACCCTCCTGACTTCACCTTCTCCTTCTCCTTCTTCTACTTCTTCTGATTCACCCTCCTGACTTCACCTTCTCCTTCTCCTTCTTCTACTTCTTCTGCTTCACCCTCCAGACTTCACCTTCTCCTTCTCCTTCTTCTACTTCTTCTGATTCACCCTCCAGACTTCATCTTCTCCTTCTCCTTCTTCTGCTTCTTCTGATTCACCCTCCAGACTTCACCTTCTCCTTCTCCTTATTCTGCTTCTTCTGATTCACCCTCCAGACTTCACCTTCTCCTTCTCCTTATTCTGCTTCTTCTGATTCACCCTCCAGACTTCACCTTCTCCTTCTCCTTCTTCTGCTTCTTCTGATTCACCCTCCTGACTTCACCTTCTCCTTCTCCTTCTTCTACTTCTTCTGATTCACCCTCCTGACTTCACCTTCTCCTTCTCCTTCTTCTACTTCTTCTGCTTCACCCTCCAGACTTCACCTTCTCCTTCTCCTTCTTCTAATTCTTCTGATTCACCCTCCAGACTTCACCTTCTCCTTCTCCTTCTTCTGCTTCTTCTGATTCACCCTCCATACTTCACCTTCACTTCTCCTTTTTCTGCTTCTTCTGATTCACCCTCCAGACTTCAACTTCTCCTTCGCCTTCTTCTGCTTCTTCTGATTCACCCTCCAGACTTCACCTTCTCCTTCTCCTTCTTCTGCTTCTTCTGATTCACCCTCCAGACTTCACCTTCTCCTTCTCCTTCTTCTGCTTCTTCTGATTCACCCTCCAGACTTCACCTTCTCCTTCTCCTTCTTCTACTTCTTCTGATTCACCCTCCAGACTTCACCTTCTCCTTCTCTTTCTTCTGCTTCTTCTGATTCACCCTCCAGATTTCATCTTCTCCTTCTCCTTCTTCTGCTTCTTCTGATTCACCCTCCAGACTTCACCTTCTCCTTCTCCTTCTTCTGCTTCTTCTGATTCACCCTCCAGATTTCATCTTCTCCTTCTCCTTCTTCTGCTTCTTCTGATTCACCCTCCAGACTTCACCTTCTCCTTCTCCTTCTTCTGCTTCTTCTGATTCACCCTCCAGACTTCACCTTCTCCTTCTCGTTCTTCTACTTCTTCTGATTCACCCTCCAGACCTCACCTTCTCCTTCTCCTTCTTCTACTTCTTCTGATTCACCCTCCAGATTTCATCTTCTCCTTCTCCTTCTTCTGTTTCTTCTGCTTCACCCTCCAGACTTCACCTTCTCCTTCTCTTTCTTCTGCTTCTTCTGATTCACCCTCCACACTTCACCTTCTCCTTCTCCTTCTTCTGATTCTTCTGATTCACCCTCCAGACTTCACCTTCTCCTTCTCCTTCTTCTGCTTCTTCTGATTCACCCTCCTGACTTCACCTTCTCCTTCTCCTTCTTCTACTTCTTCTGATTCACCCTCCTGACTTCACCTTCTCCTTCTCCTTCTTCTACTTCTTCTGCTTCACCCTCCAGACTTCACCTTCTCCTTCTCCTTCTTCTACTTCTTCTGATTCACCCTCCAGACTTCATCTTCTCCTTCTCCTTCTTCTGCTTCTTCTGATTCACCCTCCAGACTTCACCTTCTCCTTATTCTGCTTCTTCTGATTCACCCTCCAGACTTCACCTTCTTCCTCTTCTTATTCTGCTTCTTCTGATTCACCCTCCAGACTTCACCTTCTCCTTCTCCTTCTTCTGCTTCTTCTGATTCACCCTCCTGACTTCACCTTCTCCTTCTCCTTCTTCTACTTCTTCTGATTCACCCTCCTGACTTCACCTTCTCCTTCTCCTTCTTCTACTTCTTCTGCTTCACCCTCCAGACTTCACCTTCTCCTTCTCCTTCTTCTACTTCTTCTGATTCACCCTCCAGACTTCACCTTCTCCTTCTCCTTCTTCTGCTTCTTCTGATTCACCCTCCATACTTCACCTTCACTTCTCCTTATTCTGCTTCTTCTGATTCACCCTCCAGACTTCAACTTCTCCTTCTCCTTCTTCTGCTTCTTCTGATTCACCCTCCAGACTTCACCTTCTCCTTCTCCTTCTTCTGCTTCTTCTGATTCACCCTCCAGACTTCACCTTCTCCTTCTCCCTCTTCTACTTCTTCTGATTCACCCTCCAGACTTCACCTTCTCCTTCTCTTTCTTCTGCTTCTTCTGATTCACCCTCCAGACTTCACCTTCTCCTTCTCCTTCTTCTACTTCTTCTGATTCACCCTCCAGACTTCATCTTCTCCTTCTCCTTCTTCTGCTTCTTCTGATTCACCCTCCAGACTTCACCTTCTCCTTCTCCTTCTTCTGCTTCTTCTGATTCACCCTCCAGACTTCACCTTCTCCTTCTCCTTCTTCCACTTCTTCTGATTCACCCTCCAGTCTTCACCTTCTCCTTCTCCTTCTTCTGTTTCTTCTGCTTCACCCTCCAGACTTCACCTTCTCCTTCTCTTTCTTCTGCTTCTTCTGATTCACCCTCCACACTTCACCTTCTCCTTCTCCTTCTTCTGATTCTTCTGATTCACCCTCCAGACTTCACCTTCTCCTTCTCCTTCTTCTGCTTCTTCTGATTCACCCTCCTGACTTCACCTTCTCCTTCTCCTTCTTCTACTTCTTCTGATTCACCCTCCTGACTTCACCTTCTCCTTCTCCTTCTTCTACTTCTTCTGATTCACCCTCCAGACTTCATCTTCTCCTTCTCCTTCTTCTGCTTCTTCTGATTCACCCTCCAGACTTCACCTTCTCCTTCTCCTTATTCTGCTTCTTCTGATTCACCCTCCAGACTTCACCTTCTTCCTCTTCTTATTCTGCTTCTTCTGATTCACCCTCCAGACTTCACCTTCTCCTTCTCCTTCTTCTGCTTCTTCTGATTCACCCTCCTGACTTCACCTTCTCCTTCTCCTTCTTCTACTTCTTCTGATTCACCCTCCTGACTTCACCTTCTCCTTCTCCTTCTTCTACTTCTTCTGCTTCACCCTCCAGACTTCACCTTCTCCTTCTCCTTCTTCTACTTCTTCTGATTCACCCTCCAGACTTCACCTTCTCCTTCTCCTTCTTCTGCTTCTTCTGATTCACCCTCCATACTTCACCTTCACTTCTCCTTATTCTGCTTCTTCTGATTCACCCTCCAGACTTCAACTTCTCCTTCTCCTTCTTCTGCTTCTTCTGATTCACCCTCCAGACTTCACCTTCTCCTTCTCCTTCTTCTGCTTCTTCTGATTCACCCTCCAGACTTCACCTTCTCCTTCTCCCTCTTCTACTTCTTCTGATTCACCCTCCAGACTTCACCTTCTCCTTCTCTTTCTTCTGCTTCTTCTGATTCACCCTCCAGACTTCACCTTCTCCTTCTCCTTCTTCTACTTCTTCTGATTCACCCTCCAGACTTCATCTTCTCCTTCTCCTTCTTCTGCTTCTTCTGATTCACCCTCCAGACTTCACCTTCTCCTTCTCCTTCTTCTGCTTCTTCTGATTCACCCTCCAGACTTCACCTTCTCCTTCTCCTTCTTCTACTTCTTCTGATTCACCCTCCAAACTTCACCTTCTCCTTCTCCTTCTTCCACTTCTTCTGATTCACCCTCCAGTCTTCACCTTCTCCTTCTCCTTCTTCTGTTTCTTCTGCTTCACCCTTTGACTTCACCTTCTCCTTCTCTTTCTTCTGCTTCTTCTGATTCACCCTCCAGACTTCACCTTCTCCTTCTCCTTCTTCTGATTCTTCTGATTCACCCTCCAGACTTCACCTTCTCCTTCTCCTTCTTCTGCTTCTTCTGATTCACCCTCCTGACTTCACCTTCTCCTTCTCCTTCTTCTACTTCTTCTGATTCACCCTCCTGACTTCACCTTCTCCTTCTCCTTCTTCTACTTCTTCTGCTTCACCCTCCAGACTTCACCTTCTCCTTCTCCTTCTTCTACTTCTTCTGATTCACCCTCCAGACTTCATCTTCTCCTTCTCCTTCTTCTGCTTCTTCTGATTCACCCTCCAGACTTCACCTTCTCCTTCTCCTTATTCTGCTTCTTCTGATTCACCCTCCAGACTTCACCTTCTCCTTCTCCTTATTCTGCTTCTTCTGATTCACCCTCCAGACTTCACCTTCTCCTTCTCCTTCTTCTGCTTCTTCTGATTCACCCTCCTGACTTCACCTTCTCCTTCTCCTTCTTCTACTTCTTCTGATTCACCCTCCTGACTTCACCTTCTCCTTCTCCTTCTTCTACTTCTTCTGCTTCACCCTCCAGACTTCACCTTCTCCTTCTCCTTCTTCTAATTCTTCTGATTCACCCTCCAGACTTCACCTTCTCCTTCTCCTTCTTCTGCTTCTTCTGATTCACCCTCCATACTTCACCTTCACTTCTCCTTTTTCTGCTTCTTCTGATTCACCCTCCAGACTTCAACTTCTCCTTCGCCTTCTTCTGCTTCTTCTGATTCACCCTCCAGACTTCACCTTCTCCTTCTCCTTCTTCTGCTTCTTCTGATTCACCCTCCAGACTTCACCTTCTCCTTCTCCTTCTTCTGCTTCTTCTGATTCACCCTCCAGACTTCACCTTCTCCTTCTCCTTCTTCTACTTCTTCTGATTCACCCTCCAGACTTCACCTTCTCCTTCTCTTTCTTCTGCTTCTTCTGATTCACCCTCCAGATTTCATCTTCTCCTTCTCCTTCTTCTGCTTCTTCTGATTCACCCTCCAGACTTCACCTTCTCCTTCTCCTTCTTCTGCTTCTTCTGATTCACCCTCCAGACTTCACCTTCTCCTTCTCCTTCTTCTGCTTCTTCTGTTTCACCCTCCAGACTTCACCTTCTCCTTCTCGTTCTTCTACTTCTTCTGATTCACCCTCCAGACCTCACCTTCTCCTTCTCCTTCTTCTACTTCTTCTGATTCACCCTCCAGATTTCATCTTCTCCTTCTCCTTCTTCTGCTTCTTCTGATTCACCCTCCAGACTTCACCTTCTCCTTCTCCTTCTTCTGCTTCTTCTGATTCACCCTCCTGACTTCATCTTCTCCTTCTCCTTCTTCTACTTCTTCTGATTCACCCTCCTGACTTCACCTTCTCCTTCTCCTTCTTCTACTTCTTCTGCTTCACCCTCCAGACTTCACCTTCTCCTTCTCCTTCTTCTACTTCTTCTGATTCACCCTCCAGACTTGACCTTCTCCTTCTCCTTCTTCTACTTCTTCTGATTCACCCTCCAGACTTCACCTTCTCCTTCTCCTTCTTCTGCTTCTTCTGCTTCACCGTCCTGACTTCACCTTCTCCTTCTCCTTCTTCTACGTCTTCTGCTTCATCCCCCTGACATCACCTGCTCCTTCTCCTTCTTCTGCTTCTTCTGATTCACCCTCCTAACTTCACCTTCTCCTTCTCCTTCTTCTGCTTCTTCTGATTCACCCTCCTGACTTCATCTTCTCCTTCTCCTTCTTCTGCTTCTTCAGATTCACCCTCCAGACTTCACCTTCTCCTTCTCTTTCTTCTGCTTCTTCTGATTCACCCTCCAGACTTCACCTTCTCCTTCTCCTTCTTCTGATTCTTCTGATTCACCCTCCAGACTTCACCTTCTCCTTCTCCTTCTTCTGCTTCTTCTGATTCACCCTCCTGACTTCACCTTCTCCTTCTTCTTCTTCTACTTCTTCTGATTCACCCTCCTGACATCACCTTCTCCTTCTCCTTCTTCTACTTCGTCTGCTTCACCCTCCAGACTTCACCTTCTCCTTCTCCTTCTTCTACTTCTTCTGATTCACCCTCCAGACTTGACCTTCTCCTTCTCCTTCTTCTACTTATTCTGATTCACCCTCCAGACTTCACCTTCTCCTTCTCCTTCTTCTGCTTCTTCTGCTTCACCGTCCTGACTTCACCTTCTCCTTCTCCTTCTTCTACTTCTTCTGCTTCATCCCGCTGACATCACCTGCTCCTTCTCCTTCTTCTGCTTCTTCTGATTCACCCTCCTAACTTCACCTTCTACTTCTCCTTCTTCTGCTTCTTCTGATTCACCCTCCTGACTTCACCTTCTCCTTCTCCTTCTTCTGCTTCTTCTGATTCACCCTCCAGACTTCACCTTCTCCTTCTCCTTCTTCTGCTTCTTCTGATTCACCCTCCAGACTTCACCTTCTCCTTCTCCTTCTTCTGATTCGTCTGATTCACCCTCCAGACTTCACCTTCTCCTTCTCCTTCTTCTGCTTCTTCTGATTCACCCTCCTGACTTCACCTTCTCCTTCTCCTTCTTCTACTTCTTCTGATTCACCCTCCAGACTTCACCTTCTCCTTCTCCTTCTTCTGCTTCTTCTGATTCACCCTCCAGACTTCTCCTTCTCCTTCTCCTTCGTCTACTTCTTCTGATTCACCCTCCAGACTACACCTTCTCCTTCTCCTTCTTCTACTTCTTCTGATTCACCCTCCAGACTTCACCTTCTCCTTCTCCTTCTTCTGTTTCTTCTGATTCACCGTCCAGACTTCACCTTCTCCTTCTCCTTCTTCTACTACTTCTGATTCACCCTCCAGACTTCACCTTCTCCTTCTCCTTCTTCTACTTCTTCTGATTCACCCTCCAGACTTCATCTTCTCCTTCTCCTTCTTCTGCTTCTTCTGATTCACCCTCCAGACTTCACCTTCTCCTTCTCCTTCTTCTGCTTCTTCTGATTCACCCTCCAGACTTCACCTTCTCCTTCTCCTTCTTCTACTTCTTCTGATTCACCCTCCAGACTTCACCTTCTCCTTCTCCTTCTTCTACTTCTTCTGATTCACCCTCCAGTCTTCACCTTCTCCTTCTCCTTCTTCTGTTTCTTCTGCTTCACCCTCCAGACTTCACCTTCTCCTTCTCTTTCTTCTGCTTCTTCTGATTCACCCTCCAGACTTCACCTTCTCCTTCTCCTTCTTCTGATTCTTCTGATTCACCCTCCAGACTTCACCTTCTCCTTCTCCTTCTTCTGCTTCTTCTGATTCACCCTCCTGACTTCACCTTCTCCTTCTCCTTCTTCTACTTCTTCTGCTTCACCCTCCAGACTTCACCTTCTCCTTCTCCTTCTTCTACTTCTTCTGATTCACCCTCCAGACTTCATCTTCTCCTTCTCCTTCTTCTGCTTCTTCTGATTCACCCTCCAGACTTCACCTTCTCCTTCTCCTTATTCTGCTTCTTCTGATTCACCCTCCAGACTTCACCTTCTCCTTCTCCTTATTCTGCTTCTTCTGATTCACCCTCCAGACTTCACCTTCTCCTTCTCCTTCCTCTGCTTCTTCTGATTCACCCTCCAGACTTCACCTTCTCCTTCTCCTTCTTCTGATTCTTCTGATTCACCCTCCAGACTTCACCTTCTCCTTCTCCTTCTTCTGCTTCTTCTGATTCACCCTCCTGACTTCACCTTCTCCTTCTCCTTCTTCTACTTCTTCTGATTCACCCTCCTGACTTCACCTTCTCCTTCTCCTTCTTCTACTTCTTCTGCTTCACCCTCCAGACTTCACCTTCTCCTTCTCCTTCTTCTACTTCTTCTGATACACCCTCCAGACTTCACCTTCTCCTTCTCCTTCTTCTGCTTCTTCTGATTCACCCTCCAGACTTCACCTTCTCCTTCTCCTTATTCTGCTTCTTCTGATTCACCCTCCAGACTTCACCTTCTCCTTCTCCTTCTTCTGCTTCTTCTGATTCACACTCCAGACTTCACCTTCTCCTTCTCCTTCTTCTACTTCTTCTGATTCACCCTCCAGACTTCACCTTCTCCTTCTCTTTCTTCTGCTTCTTCTCATTCACCCTCCAGACTTCACCTTCACCTTCTCCTTCTTCTGATTCTTCTGATTCACCCTCCAGACTTCACCTTCTTCTTCTCCTTCTTCTGCTTCTTCTGATTCACCCTCCTGACTTCACCTTCTCCTTCTCCTTCTTCTACCTCTTCTGATTCACCCTCCTGACTTCACCTTCTCCTTCTCCTTCTTCTACTTCTTCTGCTTCACCCTCCAGACTTCACCTTCTCCTTCTCCTTCTTCTACTTCTTCTGATTCACCCTCCAGACTTGACCTTCTCCTTCTCCTTCTTCTACTTCTTCTGATTCACCCTCCAGACTTCACCTTCTCCTTCTCCTTCTTCTGCTTCTTCTGCTTCACCGTCCGGACTTCACCTTCTCCTTCTCCTTCCTCTACTTCTTCTGCTTCATCCCCCTGACATCACCTGCTCCTTCTCCTTCTTCTGCTTCTTCTGATTCACCCTCCTAACTTCACCTTCTCCTTCTCCTTCTTCTGATTCACCCTCCTGACTTCACCTTCTCCTTCTCCTTCTTCTGCTTCTTCTGATTCACCCTCCAGACTTCACCTTCTCCTTCTCCTTCTTCTGCTTCTTCTGATTCACCCTCCAGACTTCACCTTCTCCTTCTCCTTCTTCTGCTTCTTCTGATTCACCCTCCAGACCTCACCTTCTCCTTCTCCTTCTTCTACTTCTTCTGATTCACCCTCCAGACTTCATCTTCTCCTTCTCCTTCTTCTGCTTCTTCTGATTCACCCTCCAGACTTCACCTTCTCCTTCTCCTTCTTCTGCTTCTTCTGATTCACCCTCCAGACATCACCTTCTCCTTCTCCTTCTTCTACTTCTTCTGATTCACCCTCCAGACATCACCTTCTCCTTCTCCTTCTTCTACTTCTTCTGATTCACCCTCCTGACTTCACCTTCTCCTTCTCCTTCTTCTACTTCTTCTGATTCACCCTCCTGACTTCACCTTCTCCTTCTCCTTCTTCTACTTCTTCTGCTTCACCCTCCAGACTTCACCTTCTCCTTTTCCTTCTTCTACTTCTTCTGATTCACCCTTCAGACTTCACCTTCTTCTTCTCCTTTTTCTGCTTCTTCTGATTCACCCACCAGACTTCACCTTCTCCTTCTCCTTATTCTGCTTCTTCTGATTCACCCTCCAGACTTCACCTTCTCCTTCTCCTTCTTCTGCTTCTTCTGATTCACCCTCCAGACTTCACCTTCTCCTTCTCCTTCTTCTGCTTCTTCTGATTCACCCTCCAGACTTCACCTTCTCCTTCTCCTTCGTCTACTTCTTCTGATTCACCCTCCAGACAACACCTTCTCCTTCTCCTTCTTCTACTTCTTCTGATTCACCCTCCAGACTTCACCTTCTCCTTCTCCTTCTTCTGCTTCTTCTGATTCACCCTCCTGACTTCACCTTCTCCTTCTCCTTCTTCTACTTCTTCTGGTTCACCCTCCTGACTTCACCTTCTCCTTCTCCTTCTTCTACTTCTTCTGCTTCACCGTCCTGACTTCACCTTCTCCTTCTCCTTCTTCTACCTCTTCTGCTTCATCCCGCTGACATCACCTGCTCCTTCTCCTTCTTCTACTTATTCTGATTCACCCTCCAGACTTCACATTCTCCTTCTCCTTCTTCTGTTTCTTCTGCTTCACCCTCCAGACTTCACATTCTCCTTCTCCTTCTTCTGCTTCTTCTGATTCACCCTCCTGACTTCACCTTCTCCTTCTCCTTCTTCTGCTTCTTCCGATTCACCCTCCAGACTTCACCTTCTCCTTCTCCTTCTTCGGCTTCTTCTGATTCACCCTCCAGACTTCACCTTCTCCTTCTCCTTCTTCTGATTCTTCTGATTCACCCTCCAGACTTCACCTTCTCCTTCTCCTTCTTCTGCTTCTTCTGATTCACCCTCCTGACTTCACCTTCTCCTTCTCCTTCTTCTACTTCTTCTGATTCACCCTCCTGACTTCACCTTCTCCTTCTCCTTCTTCTACTTCTTCTGCTTCACCCTCCAGACTTCACCTTCTCCTTCTCCTTCTTCTGCTTCTTCTGATTCACCCTCCAGACTTCTCCTTCTCCTTCTCCTTCTTCTGCTTCTTCTGATTCACCCTCCAGACTTCACCTTCTCCTTCTCCTTCTTCTACTTCTTCTGATTCACCCTCCAGACTTCACCTTCTCCTTCTCCTTCTTCTACTTCTTCTGATTCACCCTCCAGTCTTCACCTTCTCCTTCTCCTTCTTCTGTTTCTTCTGCTTCACCCTCCAGACTTCACCTTCTCCTTCTCTTTCTTCTGCTTCTTCTGATTCACCCTCCAGACTTCAGCTTCTACTTCTCCTTCTTCTGATTCTTCTGATTCACCCTCCAGACTTCACCTTCTCCTTCTCCTTCTTCTGCTTCTTCTGATTCACCCTCCTGACTTCACCTTCTCCTTCTTCTTCTTCTACTTCTTCTGATTCACCATCCTGACTTCACCTTCTCCTTCTCCTTCTTCTACTTCTTCTGCTTCACCCTCCAGACTTCATCTTCTCCTTCTCCTTCTTCTGCTTCTTCTGATTCACCCTCCAGACTTCACCTTCTCCTTCTCCTTATTCTGCTTCTTCTGATTCACCCTCCAGACTTCACCTTCTCCTTCTCCTTATTCTGCTTCTTCTGATTCACCCTCCAGACTTCACCTTCTCCTTCTCCTTCCTCTGCTTCTTCTGATTCACCCTCCAGACTTCACCTTCTCCTTCTCCTTCTTCTGATTCTTCTGATTCACCCTCCAGACTTCACCTTCTCCTTCTCCTTCTTCTGCTTCTTCCGATTCACCCTCCTCACTTCACCTTCTCCTTCTCCTTCTTCTACTTCTTCTGATTCACCCTCCTGACTTCACCTTCTCCTTCTCCTTCTTCTACTTCTTCTGATTCACCCTCCAGACTTCACCTTCTCCTTCTCTTTCTTCTGCTTCTTCTGATTCACCCTCCAGACTTCACCTTCTCATTCTCCTTATTCTGCTTCTTCTGATTCACCCTCTAGACTTCACCTTCTCCTTCTCCTTCTTCTGCTTCTTCTGATTCACACTCCAGACTTCACCTTCTCCTTCTCCTTCTTCTACTTCTTCTGATTCACCCTCCAGACTTCACCTTCTCCTTCTCTTTCTTCTGCTTCTTCTGATTCACCCTCCAGACTTCACCTTCTCCTTCTCCTTCTTCTGATTCTTCTGATTCACCCTCCAGACTTCACCTTCTCCTTCTCCTTCTTCTGCTGCTTCTGATTCACCCTCCTGACTTAACCTTCTCCTTCTCCTTCTTCTACTTCTTCTGATTCACCCTCCTGACTTCACCTTCTCCTTCTCCTTCTTCTACTTCTTCTGCTTCACCCTCCAGACTTCACCTTCTCCTTCTCCTTATTCTACTTCTCCTGATTCACCCTCCAGACTTGACCTTCTCCTTCTCCTTCTTCTACTTCTTCTGATTCACCCTCCAGACTTCACCTTCTCCTTCTCCTTCTTCTGCTTCTTCTGCTTCACCGTCCTGACTTCACCTTCTCCTTCTCCTTCTTCTACTTCTTCTGCTTCATCCCCCTGACATCACCTGCTCCTTCTCCTTCTTCTGCTTCTTCTGATTCACCCTCCTAACTTCACCTTCTCCTTCTCCTTCTTCTGCTTCTTCTGATTCACCCTCCTGACTTCACCTTCTCCTTCTCCTTCTTCTGCTTCTTCTGGTTCACCCTCCAGACTTCACCTTCTCCTTCTCTTTCTTCTGCTTCTTCTGATTCACCCTCCAGTCTTCACCTTCTCCTTCTCCTTCTTCTGATTCTTCTGATTCACCCTCCAGACTTCACCTTCTCCTTCTCCTTCTTCTGCTTCTTCTGATTCACCCTCCTGACTTCACCTTCTCCTTCTCCTTCTTCTACTTCTTCTGATTCACCCTCCTGACTTCACCTTCTCCTTCTCCTTCTTCTACTTCTTCTGCTTCACCCTCCAGACTTCACCTTCTCCTTCTCCTTCTTCTACTTCTTCTGATTCACCCTCCAGACTTCACCTTCTCCTTTTCCTTCTTTTGCTTCTTCTGCTTCACACTCCAGACTTCACCTTCTCCTTCTCCTTCTTCTGCTTCTTCTGATTCACCCTCCTTACTTCACCTTCTCCTTCTCCTTTTTCTGCTTCTTCTGATTCACCCTCCTGACTTCACCTTCTCCTTCTCCTTATTCTGCTTCTTCTGTTTCACCCTCCAGACTTCACCTTCTCCTTCTCCTTCTTCTGCTTCTTCTGATTCACCCTCCAGACTTCACCTTCTCCTTCTCCTTCTTCTGCTTCTTCTGGTTCACCCTCCAGACTTCACCTTCTCCTTCTCCTTCGTCTACTTCTTCTGATTCACCCTCCAGACTACACCTTCTCCTTCTCCTTCTTCTACTTCTTCTGATTCACCCTCCAGACTTCACCTTCTCCTTCTCCTTCTTCTGTTTCTTCTGATTCACCCTCCAGACTTCACCTTCTCCTTCTCCTTCTACTACTTCTTCTGATTCACCCTCCAGACTTCACCTTCTCCTTCTCCTTCTTCTACTTCTTCTGATTCACCCTCCAGACTTCACCTTCTCCTTCTCCTTCTTCTACTTCTTCTGCTTCTCCCTCCAGACTTCACCTTCTCCTTCTCCTTCTTCTGCTTCTTCTGATTCACCCTCCAGACTACACCTTCTCCTTCTCTTTCTTCTGCTTCTACTGATTCACCCTCCAGACTTCACCTTCTCCTTCTCCTTCTTCTGATTCTTCTGATTCACCCTCCAGACTTCACCTTCTCCTTCTCCTTCTTCTGCTTCTTCTGATTCACCCTCCTGACTTCACCTTCTCCTTCTCCTTCTTCTACTTCTTCTGATTCACCCTCCTGACTTCACCTTCTCCTTCTCCTTCTTCTACTACTTCTGCTTCACCCTCCAGACTTCACCTTCTCCTTCTCCTTCTTCTACTTCTTCTGATTCACCCTCCAGACTTCACCTTCTCCTTCTCCTTCTTCTGATTCTTCTGATTCACCCTCCAGACTTCACCTTCTCCTTCTCCTTCTTCTGCTTCTTCTGATTCACCCTCCTGACTTCACCTTCTCCTTCTCCTTCTTCTACTTCTTCTGATTCACCCTCCTGACTTCACCTTCTCCTTCTCCTTCTTCTACTTCTTCTGATTCACCCTCCAGACTTCACCTTCTCCTTCTCTTTCTTCTGCTTCTTCTGATTCACCCTCCAGACTTCACCTTCTCCTTCTCCTTATTCTGCTTCTTCTGATTCACCCTCTAGACTTCACCTTCTCCTTCTCCTTCTTCTGCTTCTTCTGATTCACACTCCAGACTTCACCTTCTCCTTCTCCTTCTTCTACTTCTTCTGATTCACCCTCCAGACTTCACCTTCTCCTTCTCTTTCTTCTGCTTCTTCTGATTCACCCTCCAGACTTCACCTTCTCCTTCTCCTTCTTCTGATTCTTCTGATTCACCCTCCAGACTTCACCTTCTCCTTCTCCTTCTTCTGCTTCTTCTGATTCACCCTCCTGACTTCACCTTCTCCTTCTCCTTCTTCTACTTCTTCTGATTCACCCTCCAGACTTCACCTTCTCCTTCTACTTCTTCTGCTTCTTCTGATTCACCCTCCTACTTCACCTTCTCCTTCTCCTTCTTCTGCTTCTTCTGATTCACCCTCCAGACTTCACCTTCTCCTTCTCCTTCTTCTGCTTCTTCTGATTCACCCTCCAGACTTCACCTTCTCCTTCTCCTTCTTCTGCTTCTTCTGATTCACCCTCCAGACTTCACCTTCTCCTTCTCCTTCTTCTACTTCTTCTGATTCACCCTCCAGACTTCACCTTCTCCTTCTCCTTCTTTTGCTTCTTCTGATTCACCCTCCAGACTTCACCTTCTCCTTCTCCTTCGTCTACTTCTTCTGATTCACCCTCCAGACTACACCTTCTCCTTCTCCTTCTTCTACTTCTTATGGTTCACCCTCCAGACTTCACCTTCTCCTTCTCCTTCTTCTGTTTCTTCTGATTCACCGTCCAGACTTCACCTTCTCCTTCTCCTTCTTCTACTACTTCTGATTCACCCTCCAGACTTCACCTTCTCCTTCTCCTTCTTCTACTTCTTCTGATTCACCCTCCAGACTTCACCTTCTCCTTCTCCTTCTTCTGCTTCTTCTGATTCACCCTCCTGACTCCACCTTCTCCTTCTTCTTCTTCTACTTCTTCTGATTCACCCTCCTGACTTCACCTTCTCCTTCTCCTTCTTCTACTTCTTCTGCTTCACCCTCCAGACTTCACCTTCTCCTTCTCCTTCTTCTACTTCTTCTGATTCATCCTCCAGACTTGACCTTCTCCTTCTCCTTCTTCTACTTATTCTGATTCACCCTCCAGACTTCACCTTCTCCTTCTCCTTCTTCTGCTTCTTCTGCTTCACCGTCCTGACTTCACCTTCTCCTTCTCCTTCTTCTACTTCTTCTGATTCACCCTCCAGACTTCTCCTTCTCCTTCTCCTTCGTCTACTTCTTCTGATTCACCCTCCAGACTACACCTTCTCCTTCTCCTTCTTCTACTTCTTCTGATTCACCCTCCAGACTTCACCTTCTCCTTCTCCTTCTTCTGTTTCTTCTGATTCACCGTCCAGACTTCACCTTCTCCTTCTCCTTCTTCTACTACTTCTGATTCACCCTCCAGACTTCACCTTCTCCTTCTCCTTCTTCTACTTCTTCTGATTCACCCTCCAGACTTCATCTTCTCCTTCTCCTTCTTCTGCTTCTTCTGATTCACCCTCCAGACTTCACCTTCTCCTTCTCCTTCTTCTGCTTCTTCTGATTCACCCTCCAGACTTCACCTTCTCCTTCTCCTTCTTCTACTTCTTCTGATTCACCCTCCAGACTTCACCTTCTCCTTCTCCTTCTTCTACTTCTTCTGATTCACCCTCCAGTCTTCACCTTCTCCTTCTCCTTCTTCTGTTTCTTCTGCTTCACCCTCCAGACTTCACCTTCTCCTTCTCTTTCTTCTGCTTCTTCTGATTCACCCTCCAGACTTCACCTTCTCCTTCTCCTTCTTCTGTTTCTTCTGATTCACCCTCCAGACTTCACCTTCTCCTTCTCCTTCTACTACTTCTTCTGATTCACCCTCCAGACTTCACCTTCTCCTTCTCCTTCTTCTACTTCTTCTGATTCACCCTCCAGACTTCACCTTCTCCTTCTCCTTCTTCTACTTCTTCTGCTTCTCCCTCCAGACTTCACCTTCTCCTTCTCCTTCTTCTGCTTCTTCTGATTCACCCTCCAGACTACACCTTCTCCTTCTCTTTCTTCTGCTTCTTCTGATTCACCCTCCAGACTTCACCTTCTCCTTCTCCTTCTTCTGATTCTTCTGATTCACCCTCCAGACTTCACCTTCTCCTTCTCCTTCTTCTGCTTCTTCTGATTCACCCTCCTGACTTCACCTTCTCCTTCTCCTTCTTCTACTTCTTCTGATTCACCCTCCTGACTTCACCTTCTCCTTCTCCTTCTTCTACTACTTCTGCTTCACCCTCCAGACTTCACCTTCTCCTTCTCCTTCTTCTACTTCTTCTGATTCACCCTCCAGACTTCACCTTCTCCTTCTCCTTCTTCTGATTCTTCTGATTCACCCTCCAGACTTCACCTTCTCCTTCTCCTTCTTCTGCTTCTTCTGATTCACCCTCCTGACTTCACCTTCTCCTTCTCCTTCTTCTACTTCTTCTGATTCACCCTCCTGACTTCACCTTCTCCTTCTCCTTCTTCTACTTCTTCTGATTCACCCTCCAGACTTCACCTTCTCCTTCTCTTTCTTCTGCTTCTTCTGATTCACCCTCCAGACTTCACCTTCTCCTTCTCCTTCTTCTGCTTCTTCTGATTCACCCTCCTGACTCCACCTTCTCCTTCTTCTTCTTCTACTTCTTCTGATTCACCCTCCTGACTTCACCTTCTCCTTCTCCTTCTTCTACTTCTTCTGCTTCACCCTCCAGACTTCACCTTCTCCTTCTCCTTCTTCTACTTCTTCTGATTCATCCTCCAGACTTGACCTTCTCCTTCTCCTTCTTCTACTTATTCTGATTCACCCTCCAGACTTCACCTTCTCCTTCTCCTTCTTCTGCTTCTTCTGCTTCACCGTCCTGACTTCACCTTCTCCTTCTCCTTCTTCTACTTCTTCTGATTCACCCTCCAGACTTCTCCTTCTCCTTCTCCTTCGTCTACTTCTTCTGATTCACCCTCCAGACTACACCTTCTCCTTCTCCTTCTTCTACTTCTTCTGATTCACCCTCCAGACTTCACCTTCTCCTTCTCCTTCTTCTGTTTCTTCTGATTCACCGTCCAGACTTCACCTTCTCCTTCTCCTTCTTCTACTACTTCTGATTCACCCTCCAGACTTCACCTTCTCCTTCTCCTTCTTCTACTTCTTCTGATTCACCCTCCAGACTTCATCTTCTCCTTCTCCTTCTTCTGCTTCTTCTGATTCACCCTCCAGACTTCACCTTCTCCTTCTCCTTCTTCTGCTTCTTCTGATTCACCCTCCAGACTTCACCTTCTCCTTCTCCTTCTTCTACTTCTTCTGATTCACCCTCCAGACTTCACCTTCTCCTTCTCCTTCTTCTACTTCTTCTGATTCACCCTCCAGTCTTCACCTTCTCCTTCTCCTTCTTCTGTTTCTTCTGCTTCACCCTCCAGACTTCACCTTCTCCTTCTCTTTCTTCTGCTTCTTCTGATTCACCCTCCAGACTTCACCTTCTCCTTCTCCTTCTTCTGTTTCTTCTGATTCACCCTCCAGACTTCACCTTCTCCTTCTCCTTCTACTACTTCTTCTGATTCACCCTCCAGACTTCACCTTCTCCTTCTCCTTCTTCTACTTCTTCTGATTCACCCTCCAGACTTCACCTTCTCCTTCTCCTTCTTCTACTTCTTCTGCTTCTCCCTCCAGACTTCACCTTCTCCTTCTCCTTCTTCTGCTTCTTCTGATTCACCCTCCAGACTACACCTTCTCCTTCTCTTTCTTCTGCTTCTTCTGATTCACCCTCCAGACTTCACCTTCTCCTTCTCCTTCTTCTGATTCTTCTGATTCACCCTCCAGACTTCACCTTCTCCTTCTCCTTCTTCTGCTTCTTCTGATTCACCCTCCTGACTTCACCTTCTCCTTCTCCTTCTTCTACTTCTTCTGATTCACCCTCCTGACTTCACCTTCTCCTTCTCCTTCTTCTACTACTTCTGCTTCACCCTCCAGACTTCACCTTCTCCTTCTCCTTCTTCTACTTCTTCTGATTCACCCTCCAGACTTCACCTTCTCCTTCTCCTTCTTCTGATTCTTCTGATTCACCCTCCAGACTTCACCTTCTCCTTCTCCTTCTTCTGCTTCTTCTGATTCACCCTCCTGACTTCACCTTCTCCTTCTCCTTCTTCTACTTCTTCTGATTCACCCTCCTGACTTCACCTTCTCCTTCTCCTTCTTCTACTTCTTCTGATTCACCCTCCAGACTTCACCTTCTCCTTCTCTTTCTTCTGCTTCTTCTGATTCACCCTCCAGACTTCACCTTCTCCTTCTCCTTATTCTGCTTCTTCTGATTCACCCTCTAGACTTCACCTTCTCCTTCTCCTTCTTCTGCTTCTTCTGATTCACACTCCAGACTTCACCTTCTCCTTCTCCTTCTTCTACTTCTTCTGATTCACCCTCCAGACTTCACCTTCTCCTTCTCTTTCTTCTGCTTCTTCTGATTCACCCTCCAGACTTCACCTTCTCCTTCTCCTTCTTCTGATTCTTCTGATTCACCCTCCAGACTTCACCTTCTCCTTCTCCTTCTTCTGCTTCTTCTGATTCACCCTCCTGACTTCACCTTCTCCTTCTCCTTCTTCTACTTCTTCTGATTCACCCTCCAGACTTCACCTTCTCCTTCTACTTCTTCTGCTTCTTCTGATTCACCCTCCAGACTTCACCTTCTCCTTCTCCTTCTTCTACTTCTTCTGATTCACCCTCCAGACTTCATCTTCTCCTTCTCCTTCTTCTGCTTCTTCTGATTCACCCTCCAGACTTCACCTTCTCCTTCTCCTTCTTCTGCTTCTTCTGATTCACCCTCCAGACTTCACCTTCTCCTTCTCCTTCTTCTACTTCTTCTGATTCACCCTCCAGACTTCACCTTCTCCTTCTCCTTCTTCTACTTCTTCTGTTTCACCCTCCAGTCTTCACCTTCTCCTTCTCCTTCTTCTGTTTCTTCTGCTTCACCCTCCAGACTTCACCTTCTCCTTCTCTTTCTTCTGCTTCTTCTGATTCACCCTCCAGACTTCACCTTCTCCTTCTCCTTCTTCTGTTTCTTCTGATTCAGCCTCCAGACTTCACCTTCTCCTTCTCCTTCTACTACTTCTTCTGATTCACCCTCCAGACTTCACCTTCTCCTTCTCCTTCTTCGACTTCTTCTGATTCACCCTCCAGACTTCACCTTCTCCTTCTCCTTCTTCTACTTCTTCTGCTTCTCCCTCCAGACTTCACCTTCTCCTTCTCCTTCTTCTGCTTCTTCTGATTCACCCTCCAGACTACACCTTCTCCTTCTCTTTCTTCTGCTTCTTCTGATTCACCCTCCAGACTTCACCTTCTCCTTCTCCTTCTTCTGATTCTTCTGATTCACCCTCCAGACTTCACCTTCTCCTTCTCCTTCTTCTGCTTCTTCTGATTCACCCTCCTGACTTCACCTTCTCCTTCTCCTTCTTCTACTTCTTCTGATTCACCCTCCTGACTTCACCTTCTCCTTCTCCTTCTTCTACTACTTCTGCTTCACCCTCCAGACTTCACCTTCTCCTTCTCCTTCTTCTACTTCTTCTGATTCACCCTCCAGACTTCACCTTCTCCTTCTCCTTCTTCTGATTCTTCTGATTCACCCTCCAGACTTCACCTTCTCCTTCTCCTTCTTCTGCTTCTTCTGATTCACCCTCCTGACTTCACCTTCTCCTTCTGCTTCTTCTACTTCTTCTGATTCACCCTCCTGACTTCACCTTCTCCTTCTCCTTCTTCTACTTCTTCTGATTCACCCTCCAGACTTCACCTTCTCCTTCTCTTTCTACTGCTTCTTCTGATTCACCCTCCAGACTTCACCTTCTCCTTCTCCTTATTCTGCTTCTTCTGATTCACCCTCTAGACTTCACCTTCTCCTTCTCCTTCTTCTGCTTCTTCTGATTCACACTCCAGACTTCACCTTCTCCTTCTCCTTCTTCTACTTCTTCTGATTCACCCTCCAGACTTCACCTTCTCCTTCTCTTTCTTCTGCTTCTTCTGATTCACCCTCCAGACTTCACCTTCTCCTTCTCCTTCTTCTGATTCTTCTGATTCACCCTCCAGACTTCACCTTCTCCTTCTCCTTCTTCTGCTTCTTCTGATTCACCCTCCTGACTTCACCTTCTCCTTCTCCTTCTTCTACTTCTTCTGATTCACCCTCCAGACTTCACCTTCTCCTTCTACTTCTTCTGCTTCTTCTGATTCACCCTCCAGACTTCACCTTCTCCTTCTCCTTCTTCTGCTTCTTCTGATTATTCCTCCAGACTTCACCTTCTCCTTCTCCTTCTTCTGCTTCTTCTGATTCACCCTCCAGACTTCACCTTCTCCTTCTCCTTCTTCTGCTTCTTCTGATTCACCCTCCAGACTTCACCTTCTCCTTCTCCTTCTTCTACTTCTTCTGATTCACCCTCCAGACTTCACCTTCTCCTTCTCCTTCTTCTACTTCTTCTGATTCACCCTCCAGACTTCACCTTCTCCTTCTCCTTCTTCTGCTTCTTCTGATTCACCCTCCTGACTCCACCTTCTCTTTCTTCTTCTTCTACTTCTTCTGATTCACCCTCCTGACTTCACCTTCTCCTTCTCCTTCTTCTACTTCTTCTGCTTCACCCTCCAGACTTCACCTTCTCCTTCTCTTTCTTCTGCTTCTTCTGATTCACCCTCCAGACTTCACCTTCTCCTTCTCCTTCTTCTGTTTCTTCTGATTCACCCTCCAGACTTCACCTTCTCCTTCTCCTTCTACTACTTCTTCTGATTCACCCTCCAGACTTCACCTTCTCCTTCTCCTTCTTCTACTTCTGATTCACCCTCCAGACTTCACCTTCTCCTTCTCCTTCTTCTACTTCTTCTGCTTCTCCCTCCAGACTTCACCTTCTCCTTCTCCTTCTTCTGCTTCTTCTGATTCACCCTCCAGACTACACCTTCTCCTTCTCTTTCTTCTGCTTCTTCTGATTCACCCTCCAGACTTCACCTTCTCCTTCTCCTTCTTCTGATTCTTCTGATTCACCCTCCAGACTTCACCTTCTCCTTCTCCTTCTTCTGCTTCTTCTGATTCACCCTCCTGACTTCACCTTCTCCTTCTCCTTCTTCTACTTCTTCTGATTCACCCTCCTGACTTCACCTTCTCCTTCTCCTTCTTCTACTACTTCTGCTTCACCCTCCAGACTTCACCTTCTCCTTCTCCTTCTTCTACTTCTTCTGATTCACCCTCCAGACTTCACCTTCTCCTTCTCCTTCTTCTGATTCTTCTGATTCACCCTCCAGACTTCACCTTCTCCTTCTCCTTCTTCTGCTTCTTCTGATTCACCCTCCTGACTTCACCTTCTCCTTCTCCTTCTTCTACTTCTTCTGATTCACCCTCCTGACTTCACCTTCTCCTTCTCCTTCTTCTACTTCTTCTGATTCACCCTCCAGACTTCACCTTCTCCTTCTCTTTCTTCTGCTTCTTCTGATTCACCCTCCAGACTTCACCTTCTCCTTCTCCTTCTTCTGCTTCTTCTGATTCACCCTCCTGACTCCACCTTCTCCTTCTTCTTCTTCTACTTCTTCTGATTCACCCTCCTGACTTCACCTTCTCCTTCTCCTTCTTCTACTTCTTCTGCTTCACCCTCCAGACTTCACCTTCTCCTTCTCCTTCTTCTACTTCTTCTGATTCATCCTCCAGACTTGACCTTCTCCTTCTCCTTCTTCTACTTATTCTGATTCACCCTCCAGACTTCACCTTCTCCTTCTCCTTCTTCTGCTTCTTCTGCTTCACCGTCCTGACTTCACCTTCTCCTTCTCCTTCTTCTACTTCTTCTGATTCACCCTCCAGACTTCTCCTTCTCCTTCTCCTTCGTCTACTTCTTCTGATTCACCCTCCAGACTACACCTTCTCCTTCTCCTTCTTCTACTTCTTCTGATTCACCCTCCAGACTTCACCTTCTCCTTCTCCTTCTTCTGTTTCTTCTGATTCACCGTCCAGACTTCACCTTCTCCTTCTCCTTCTTCTACTACTTCTGATTCACCCTCCAGACTTCACCTTCTCCTTCTCCTTCTTCTACTTCTTCTGATTCACCCTCCAGACTTCATCTTCTCCTTCTCCTTCTTCTGCTTCTTCTGATTCACCCTCCAGACTTCACCTTCTCCTTCTCCTTCTTCTGCTTCTTCTGATTCACCCTCCAGACTTCACCTTCTCCTTCTCCTTCTTCTACTTCTTCTGATTCACCCTCCAGACTTCACCTTCTCCTTCTCCTTCTTCTACTTCTTCTGATTCACCCTCCAGTCTTCACCTTCTCCTTCTCCTTCTTCTGTTTCTTCTGCTTCACCCTCCAGACTTCACCTTCTCCTTCTCTTTCTTCTGCTTCTTCTGATTCACCCTCCAGACTTCACCTTCTCCTTCTCCTTCTTCTGTTTCTTCTGATTCACCCTCCAGACTTCACCTTCTCCTTCTCCTTCTACTACTTCTTCTGATTCACCCTCCAGACTTCACTTTCTCCTTCTCCTTCTTCTACTTCTTCTGATTCACCCTCCAGACTTCACCTTCTCCTTCTCCTTCTTCTACTTCTTCTGCTTCTCCCTCCAGACTTCACCTTCTCCTTCTCCTTCTTCTGCTTCTTCTGATTCACCCTCCAGACTACACCTTCTCCTTCTCTTTCTTCTGCTTCTTCTGATTCACCCTCCAGACTTCACCTTCTCCTTCTCCTTCTTCTGATTCTTCTGATTCACCCTCCAGACTTCACCTTCTCCTTCTCCTTCTTCTGCTTCTTCTGATTCACCCTCCTGACTTCACCTTCTCCTTCTCCTTCTTCTACTTCTTCTGATTCACCCTCCTGACTTCACCTTCTCCTTCTCCTTCTTCTACTACTTCTGCTTCACCCTCCAGACTTCACCTTCTCCTTCTCCTTCTTCTACTTCTTCTGATTCACCCTCCAGACTTCACCTTCTCCTTCTCCTTCTTCTGATTCTTCTGATTCACCCTCCAGACTTCACCTTCTCCTTCTCCTTCTTCTGCTTCTTCTGATTCACCCTCCTGACTTCACCTTCTCCTTCTCCTTCTTCTACTTCTTCTGATTCACCCTCCTGACTTCACCTTCTCCTTCTCCTTCTTCTACTTCTTCTGATTCACCCTCCAGACTTCACCTTCTCCTTCTCTTTCTTCTGCTTCTTCTGATTCACCCTCCAGACTTCACCTTCTCCTTCTCCTTATTCTGCTTCTTCTGATTCACCCTCTAGACTTCACCTTCTCCTTCTCCTTCTTCTGCTTCTTCTGATTCACACTCCAGACTTCACCTTCTCCTTCTCCTTCTTCTACTTCTTCTGATTCACCCTCCAGACTTCACCTTCTCCTTCTCTTTCTTCTGCTTCTTCTGATTCACCCTCCAGACTTCACCTTCTCCTTCTCCTTCTTCTGATTCTTCTGATTCACCCTCCAGACTTCACCTTCTCCTTCTCCTTCTTCTGCTTCTTCTGATTCACCCTCCTGACTTCACCTTCTCCTTCTCCTTCTTCTACTTCTTCTGATTCACCCTCCAGACTTCACCTTCTCCTTCTACTTCTTCTGCTTCTTCTGATTCACCCTCCAGACTTCACCTTCTCCTTCTCCTTCTTCTACTTCTTCTGATTCACCCTCCAGACTTCATCTTCTCCTTCTCCTTCTTCTGCTTCTTCTGATTCACCCTCCAGACTTCACCTTCTCCTTCTCCTTCTTCTGCTTCTTCTGATTCACCCTCCAGACTTCACCTTCTCCTTCTCCTTCTTCTACTTCTTCTGATTCACCCTCCAGACTTCACCTTCTCCTTCTCCTTCTTCTACTTCTTCTGTTTCACCCTCCAGTCTTCACCTTCTCCTTCTCCTTCTTCTGTTTCTTCTGCTTCACCCTCCAGACTTCACCTTCTCCTTCTCTTTCTTCTGCTTCTTCTGATTCACCCTCCAGACTTCACCTTCTCCTTCTCCTTCTTCTGTTTCTTCTGATTCAGCCTCCAGACTTCACCTTCTCCTTCTCCTTCTACTACTTCTTCTGATTCACCCTCCAGACTTCACCTTCTCCTTCTCCTTCTTCGACTTCTTCTGATTCACCCTCCAGACTTCACCTTCTCCTTCTCCTTCTTCTACTTCTTCTGCTTCTCCCTCCAGACTTCACCTTCTCCTTCTCCTTCTTCTGCTTCTTCTGATTCACCCTCCAGACTACACCTTCTCCTTCTCTTTCTTCTGCTTCTTCTGATTCACCCTCCAGACTTCACCTTCTCCTTCTCCTTCTTCTGATTCTTCTGATTCACCCTCCAGACTTCACCTTCTCCTTCTCCTTCTTCTGCTTCTTCTGATTCACCCTCCTGACTTCACCTTCTCCTTCTCCTTCTTCTACTTCTTCTGATTCACCCTCCTGACTTCACCTTCTCCTTCTCCTTCTTCTACTACTTCTGCTTCACCCTCCAGACTTCACCTTCTCCTTCTCCTTCTTCTACTTCTTCTGATTCACCCTCCAGACTTCACCTTCTCCTTCTCCTTCTTCTGATTCTTCTGATTCACCCTCCAGACTTCACCTTCTCCTTCTCCTTCTTCTGCTTCTTCTGATTCACCCTCCTGACTTCACCTTCTCCTTCTGCTTCTTCTACTTCTTCTGATTCACCCTCCTGACTTCACCTTCTCCTTCTCCTTCTTCTACTTCTTCTGATTCACCCTCCAGACTTCACCTTCTCCTTCTCTTTCTTCTGCTTCTTCTGATTCACCCTCCAGACTTCACCTTCTCCTTCTCCTTATTCTGCTTCTTCTGATTCACCCTCTAGACTTCACCTTCTCCTTCTCCTTCTTCTGCTTCTTCTGATTCACACTCCAGACTTCACCTTCTCCTTCTCCTTCTTCTACTTCTTCTGATTCACCCTCCAGACTTCACCTTCTCCTTCTCTTTCTTCTGCTTCTTCTGATTCACCCTCCAGACTTCACCTTCTCCTTCTCCTTCTTCTGATTCTTCTGATTCACCCTCCAGACTTCACCTTCTCCTTCTCCTTCTTCTGCTTCTTCTGATTCACCCTCCTGACTTCACCTTCTCCTTCTCCTTCTTCTACTTCTTCTGATTCACCCTCCAGACTTCACCTTCTCCTTCTACTTCTTCTGCTTCTTCTGATTCACCCTCCAGACTTCACCTTCTCCTTCTCCTTCTTCTGCTTCTTCTGATTATTCCTCCAGACTTCACCTTCTCCTTCTCCTTCTTCTGCTTCTTCTGATTCACCCTCCAGACTTCACCTTCTCCTTCTCCTTCTTCTGCTTCTTCTGATTCACCCTCCAGACTTCACCTTCTCCTTCTCCTTCTTCTACTTCTTCTGATTCACCCTCCAGACTTCACCTTCTCCTTCTCCTTCTTTTGCTTCTTCTGATTCACCCTCCAGACTTCACCTTCTCCTTCTCCTTCGTCTACTTCTTCTGATTCACCCTCCAGACTACACCTTCTCCTTCTCCTTCTTTTACTTCTTATGGTTCACCCTCCAGACTTCACCTTCTCCTTCTCCTTCTTCTGTTTCTTCTGATTCACCGTCCAGACTTCACCTTCTCCTTCTCCTTCTTCTACTACTTCTGATTCACCCTCCAGACTTCACCTTCTCCTTCTCCTTCTTCTACTTCTTCTGATTCACCCTCCAGACTTCACCTTCTCCTTCTCCTTCTTCTGCTTCTTCTGATTCACCCTCCTGACTCCACCTTCTCTTTCTTCTTCTTCTACTTCTTCTGATTCACCCTCCTGACTTCACCTTCTCCTTCTCCTTCTTCTACTTCTTCTGCTTCACCCTCCAGACTTCACCTTCTCCTTCTCCTTCTTCTACTTCTTCTGATTCATCCTCCAGACTTGACCTTCTCCTTCTCCTTCTTCTACTTATTCTGATTCACCCTCCAGACTTCACCTTCTCCTTCTCCTTCTTCTGCTTCTTCTGCTTCACCCTCCAGACTTCACCTTCTCCTTCTCCTTCTTCTACTTCTTCTGATTCATCCTCCAGACTTGACCTTCTCCTTCTCCTTCTTCTACTTATTCTGATTCACCCTCCAGACTTCACCTTCTCCTTCTCCTTCTTCTGCTTCTTCTGCTTCACCGTCCTGACTTCACCTTCTCCTTCTCCTTCTTCTACTTCTTCTGATTCACCCTCCAGACTTCTCCTTCTCCTTCTCCTTCGTCTACTTCTTCTGATTCACCCTCCAGACTACACCTTCTCCTACTCCTTCTTCTACTTCTTCTGATTCACCCTCCAGACTTCACCTTCTCCTTCTCCTTCTTCTGTTTCTTCTGATTCACCCTCCTGACTTCACCTTCTCCTTCTCCTTCTTCTGCTTCTTCTGATTCACCCTCCAGACTTCACCTTCTCCTTCTCTTTCTTCTGCTTCTTCTGATTCACCCTCCAGTCTTCACCTTCTCCTTCTCCTTCTTCTGATTCTTCTGATTCACCCTCCAGACTTCACCTTCTCCTTCTCCTTCTTCTGCTTCTTCTGATTCACCCTCCTGACTTCACCTTCTCCTTCTCCTTCTTCTACTTCTTCTGATTCACCCTCCTGACTTCACCTTCTCCTTCTCCTTCTTCTACTTCTTCTGCTTCACCCTCCAGACTTCACCTTCTCCTTCTCCTTCTTCTACTTCTTCTGATTCACCCTCCAGACTTCACCTTCTCCTTTTCCTTCTTTTGCTTCTTCTGCTTCACACTCCAGACTTCACCTTCTCCTTCTCCTTCTTCTGCTTCTTCTGATTCACCCTCCTTACTTCACCTTCTCCTTCTCCTTCTTCTGCTTCTTCTGATTCACCCTCCTGACTTCACCTTTCCTTCTCCTTATTCTGCTTCTTCTGTTTCACCCTCCAGACTTCAACTTCTCCTTCTCCTTCTTCTGCTTCTTCTGATTCACCCTCCAGACTTCACCTTCTCCTTCTCCTTCTTCTGCTTCTTCTGGTTCACCCTCCAGACTTCACCTTCTCCTTCTCCTTCGTCTACTTCTTCTGATTCACCCTCCAGACTACACCTTCTCCTTCTCCTTCTTCTACTTCTTCTGATTCACCCTCCAGACTTCACCTTCTCCTTCTCCTTCTTCTGTTTCTTCTGATTCACCCTCCAGACTTCACCTTCTCCTTCTCCTTCTACTACTTCTTCTGATTCACCCTCCAGACTTCACCTTCTCCTTCTCCTTCTTCTACTTCTTCTGATTCACCCTCCAGACTTCACCTTCTCCTTCTCCTTCTTCTACTTCTTCTGCTTCTCCCTCCAGACTTCACCTTCTCCTTCTCCTTCTTCTGCTTCTTCTGATTCACCCTCCTGACTTCACCTTCTCCTTCTCCTTATTCTGCTTCTTCTGTTTCACCCTCCAGACTTCACCTTCTCCTTCTCCTTCTTCTGCTTCTTCTGATTCACCCTCCAGACTTCACCTTCTCCTTCTCCTTCTTCTGCTTCTTCTGGTTCACCCTCCAGACTTCACCTTCTCCTTCTCCTTCGTCTACTTCTTCTGATTCACCCTCCAGACTACACCTTCTCCTTCTCCTTCTTCTACTTCTTCTGATTCACCCTCCAGACTTCACCTTCTCCTTCTCCTTCTTCTGTTTCTTCTGATTCACCCTCCAGACTTCACCTTCTCCTTCTCCTTCTACTACTTCTTCTGATTCACCCTCCAGACTTCACCTTCTCCTTCTCCTTCTTCTACTTCTTCTGATTCACCCTCCAGACTTCACCTTCTCCTTCTCCTTCTTCTACTTCTTCTGCTTCTCCCTCCAGACTTCACCTTCTCCTTCTCCTTCTTCTGCTTCTTCTGATTCACCCTCCAGACTACACCTTCTCCTTCTCTTTCTTCTGCTTCTTCTGATTCACCCTCCAGACTTCACCTTCTCCTTCTCCTTCTTCTGATTCTTCTGATTCACCCTCCAGACTTCACCTTCTCCTTCTCCTTCTTCTGCTTCTTCTGATTCACCCTCCTGACTTCACCTTCTCCTTCTCCTTCTTCTACTTCTTCTGATTCACCCTCCTGACTTCACCTTCTCCTTCTCCTTCTTCTACTACTTCTGCTTCACCCTCCAGACTTCACCTTCTCCTTCTCCTTCTTCTACTTCTTCTGATTCACCCTCCAGACTTCACCTTCTCCTTCTCCTTCTTCTGATTCTTCTGATTCACCCTCCAGACTTCACCTTCTCCTTCTCCTTCTTCTGCTTCTTCTGATTCACCCTCCTGACTTCACCTTCTCCTTCTCCTTCTTCTACTTCTTCTGATTCACCCTCCTGACTTCACCTTCTCCTTCTCCTTCTTCTACTTCTTCTGATTCACCCTCCAGACTTCACCTTCTCCTTCTCTTTCTTCTGCTTCTTCTGATTCACCCTCCAGACTTCACCTTCTCCTTCTCCTTATTCTGCTTCTTCTGATTCACCCTCTAGACTTCACCTTCTCCTTCTCCTTCTTCTGCTTCTTCTGATTCACACTCCAGACTTCACCTTCTCCTTCTTCTTCTTCTACTTCTTCTGATTCACCCTCCAGACTTCATCTTCTCCTTCTCTTTCTTCTGCTTCTTCTGATTCACCCTCCAGACTTCACCTTCTCCTTCTCCTTCTTCTGATTCTTCTGATTCACCCTCCAGACTTCACCTTCTCCTTCTCCTTCTTCTGCTTCTTCTGATTCACCCTCCTGACTTCACCTTCTCCTTCTCCTTCTTCTACTTCTTCTGATTCACCCTCCAGACTTCACCTTCTCCTTCTACTTCTTCTGCTTCTTCTGATTCACCCTCCTACTTCACCTTCTCCTTCTCCTTCTTCTGCTTCTTCTGATTCACCCTCCAGACTTCACCTTCTCCTTCTCCTTCTTCTGCTTCTTCTGATTCACCCTCCAGACTTCACCTTCTCCTTCTCCTTCTTCTGCTTCTTCTGATTCACCCTCCAGACTTCACCTTCTCCTTCTCCTTCTTCTACTTCTTCTGATTCACCCTCCAGACTTCACCTTCTCCTTCTCCTTCTTTTGCTTCTTCTGATTCACCCTCCAGACTTCACCTTCTCCTTCTCCTTCGTCTACTTCTTCTGATTCACCCTCCAGACTACACCTTCTCCTTCTCCTTCGTCTACTTCTTATGGTTCACCCTCCAGACTTCACCTTCTCCTTCTCCTTCTTCTGTTTCTTCTGATTCACCGTCCAGACTTCACCTTCTCCTTCTCCTTCTTCTACTACTTCTGATTCACCCTCCAGACTTCACCTTCTCCTTCTCCTTCTTCTACTTCTTCTGATTCACCCTCCAGACTTCACCTTCTCCTTCTCCTTCTTCTGCTTCTTCTGATTCACCCTCCTGACTCCACCTTCTCCTTCTTCTTCTTCTACTTCTTCTGATTCACCCTCCTGACTTCACCTTCTCCTTCTCCTTCTTCTACTTCTTCTGCTTCACCCTCCAGACTTCACCTTCTCCTTCTCCTTCTTCTACTTCTTCTGATTCATCCTCCAGACTTGACCTTCTCCTTCTCCTTCTTCTACTTATTCTGATTCACCCTCCAGACTTCACCTTCTCCTTCTCCTTCTTCTGCTTCTTCTGCTTCACCGTCCTGACTTCACCTTCTCCTTCTCCTTCTTCTACTTCTTCTGATTCACCCTCCAGACTTCTCCTTCTCCTTCTCCTTCGTCTACTTCTTCTGATTCACCCTCCAGACTACACCTTCTCCTTCTCCTTCTTCTACTTCTTCTGATTCACCCTCCAGACTTCACCTTCTCCTTCTCCTTCTTCTGTTTCTTCTGATTCACCGTCCAGACTTCACCTTCTCCTTCTCCTTCTTCTACTACTTCTGATTCACCCTCCAGACTTCACCTTCTCCTTCTCCTTCTTCTACTTCTTCTGATTCACCCTCCAGACTTCATCTTCTCCTTCTCCTTCTTCTGCTTCTTCTGATTCACCCTCCAGACTTCACCTTCTCCTTCTCCTTCTTCTGCTTCTTCTGATTCACCCTCCAGACTTCACCTTCTCCTTCTCCTTCTTCTACTTCTTCTGATTCACCCTCCAGACTTCACCTTCTCCTTCTCCTTCTTCTACTTCTTCTGATTCACCCTCCAGTCTTCACCTTCTCCTTCTCCTTCTTCTGTTTCTTCTGCTTCACCCTCCAGACTTCACCTTCTCCTTCTCTTTCTTCTGCTTCTTCTGATTCACCCTCCAGACTTCACCTTCTCCTTCTCCTTCTTCTGTTTCTTCTGATTCACCCTCCAGACTTCACCTTCTCCTTCTCCTTCTACTACTTCTTCTGATTCACCCTCCAGACTTCACCTTCTCCTTCTCCTTCTTCTACTTCTTCTGATTCACCCTCCAGACTTCACCTTCTCCTTCTCCTTCTTCTACTTCTTCTGCTTCTCCCTCCAGACTTCACCTTCTCCTTCTCCTTCTTCTGCTTCTTCTGATTCACCCTCCAGACTACACCTTCTCCTTCTCTTTCTTCTGCTTCTTCTGATTCACCCTCCAGACTTCACCTTCTCCTTCTCCTTCTTCTGATTCTTCTGATTCACCCTCCAGACTTCACCTTCTCCTTCTCCTTCTTCTGCTTCTTCTGATTCACCCTCCTGACTTCACCTTCTCCTTCTCCTTCTTCTACTTCTTCTGATTCACCCTCCTGACTTCACCTTCTCCTTCTCCTTCTTCTACTACTTCTGCTTCACCCTCCAGACTTCACCTTCTCCTTCTCCTTCTTCTACTTCTTCTGATTCACCCTCCAGACTTCACCTTCTCCTTCTCCTTCTTCTGATTCTTCTGATTCACCCTCCAGACTTCACCTTCTCCTTCTCCTTCTTCTGCTTCTTCTGATTCACCCTCCTGACTTCACCTTCTCCTTCTCCTTCTTCTACTTCTTCTGATTCACCCTCCTGACTTCACCTTCTCCTTCTCCTTCTTCTACTTCTTCTGATTCACCCTCCAGACTTCACCTTCTCCTTCTCTTTCTTCTGCTTCTTCTGATTCACCCTCCAGACTTCACCTTCTCCTTCTCCTTATTCTGCTTCTTCTGATTCACCCTCTAGACTTCACCTTCTCCTTCTCCTTCTTCTGCTTCTTCTGATTCACACTCCAGACTTCACCTTCTCCTTCTCCTTCTTCTACTTCTTCTGATTCACCCTCCAGACTTCACCTTCTCCTTCTCTTTCTTCTGCTTCTTCTGATTCACCCTCCAGACTTCACCTTCTCCTTCTCCTTCTTCTGATTCTTCTGATTCACCCTCCAGACTTCACCTTCTCCTTCTCCTTCTTCTGCTTCTTCTGATTCACCCTCCTGACTTCACCTTCTCCTTCTCCTTCTTCTACTTCTTCTGATTCACCCTCCAGACTTCACCTTCTCCTTCTACTTCTTCTGCTTCTTCTGATTCACCCTCCAGACTTCACCTTCTCCTTCTCCTTCTTCTACTTCTTCTGATTCACCCTCCAGACTTCATCTTCTCCTTCTCCTTCTTCTGCTTCTTCTGATTCACCCTCCAGACTTCACCTTCTCCTTCTCCTTCTTCTGCTTCTTCTGATTCACCCTCCAGACTTCACCTTCTCCTTCTCCTTCTTCTACTTCTTCTGATTCACCCTCCAGACTTCACCTTCTCCTTCTCCTTCTTCTACTTCTTCTGATTCACCCTCCAGTCTTCACCTTCTCCTTCTCCTTCTTCTGTTTCTTCTGCTTCACCCTCCAGACTTCACCTTCTCCTTCTCTTTCTTCTGCTTCTTCTGATTCACCCTCCAGACTTCACCTCCTCCTTCTCCTTCTTCTGTTTCTTCTGATTCACCCTCCAGACTTCACCTTCTCCTTCTCCTTCTACTACTTCTTCTGATTCACCCTCCAGACTTCACCTTCTCCTTCTCCTTCTTCTACTTCTTCTGATTCACCCTCCAGACTTCACCTTCTCCTTCTCCTTCTTCTACTTCTTCTGCTTCTCCCTCCAGACTTCACCTTCTCCTTCTCCTTCTTCTGCTTCTTCTGATTCACCCTCCAGACTACACCTTCTCCTTCTCTTTCTTCTGCTTCTTCTGATTCACCCTCCAGACTTCACCTTCTCCTTCTCCTTCTTCTGATTCTTCTGATTCACCCTCCAGACTTCACCTTCTCCTTCTCCTTCTTCTGCTTCTTCTGATTCACCCTCCTGACTTCACCTTCTCCTTCTCCTTCTTCTACTTCTTCTGATTCACCCTCCTGACTTCACCTTCTCCTTCTCCTTCTTCTACTACTTCTGCTTCACCCTCCAGACTTCACCTTCTCCTTCTCCTTCTTCTACTTCTTCTGATTCACCCTCCAGACTTCACCTTCTCCTTCTCCTTCTTCTGATTCTTCTGATTCACCCTCCAGACTTCACCTTCTCCTTCTCCTTCTTCTGCTTCTTCTGATTCACCCTCCTGACTTCACCTTCTCCTTCTCCTTCTTCTACTTCTTCTGATTCACCCTCCTGACTTCACCTTCTCCTTCTCCTTCTTCTACTTCTTCTGATCCACCCTCCAGACTTCACCTTCTCCTTCTCTTTCTTCTGCTTCTTCTGATTCACCCTCCAGACTTCACCTTCTCCTTCTCCTTATTCTGCTTCTTCTGATTCACCCTCTAGACTTCACCTTCTCCTTCTCCTTCTTCTGCTTCTTCTGATTCACACTCCAGACTTCACCTTCTCCTTCTCCTTCTTCTACTTCTTCTGATTCACCCTCCAGACTTCACCTTCTCCTTCTCTTTCTTCTGCTTCTTCTGATTCACCCTCCAGACTTCACCTTCTCCTTCTCCTTCTTCTGATTCTTCTGATTCACCCTCCAGACTTCACCTTCTCCTTCTCCTTCTTCTGCTTCTTCTGATTCACCCTCCTGACTTCACCTTCTCCTTCTCCTTCTTCTACTTCTTCTGATTCACCCTCCAGACTTCACCTTCTCCTTCTACTTCTTCTGCTTCTTCTGATTCACCCTCCAGACTTCACCTTCTCCTTCTCCTTCTTCTGCTTCTTCTGATTATTCCTCCAGACTTCACCTTCTCCTTCTCCTTCTTCTGCTTCTTCTGATTCACACCTCCAGACTTCACCTTCTCCTTCTCCTTCTTCTGCTTCTTCTGATTCACCCTCCAGACTTCACCTTCTCCTTCTCCTTCTTCTACTTCTTCTGATTCACCCTCCAGACTTCACCTTCTCCTTCTCCTTCTTTTGCTTCTTCTGATTCACCCTCCAGACTTCACCTTCTCCTTCTCCTTCGTCTACTTCTTCTGATTCACCCCTCCAGACTACACCTTCTCCTTCTCCTTCTTCTACTTCTTATGGTTCACCCTCCAGACTTCACCTTCTCCTTCTCCTTCTTCTGTTTCTTCTGATTCACCGTCCAGACTTCACCTTCTCCTTCTCCTTCTTCTACTACTTCTGATTCACCCTCCAGACTTCACCTTCTCCTTCTCCTTCTTCTACTTCTTCTGATTCACCCTCCAGACTTCACCTTCTCCTTCTCCTTCTTCTGCTTCTTCTGATTCACACCTCCTGACTCCACCTTCTCCTTCTTCTTCTTCTACTTCTTCTGATTCACCCTCCTGACTTCACCTTCTCCTTCTCCTTCTTCTACTTCTTCTGCTTCACCCTCCAGACTTCACCTTCTCCTTCTCCTTCTTCTACTTCTTCTGATTCATCCTCCAGACTTGACCTTCTCCTTCTCCTTCTTCTACTTATTCTGATTCACCCTCCAGACTTCACCTTCTCCTTCTCCTTCTTCTGCTTCTTCTGCTTCACCGTCCTGACTTCACCTTCTCCTTCTCCTTCTTCTACTTCTTCTGATTCACCCTCCAGACTTCTCCTTCTCCTTCTCCTTCGTCTACTTCATCTGATTCACCCTCCAGACTACACCTTCTCCTACTCCTTCTTCTCCTTCTTCTGATTCACCCTCCAGACTTCACCTTCTCTTTCTCCTTCTTCTGTTTCTTCTGATTCACCGTCCAGACTTCACCTTCTCCTTCTCCTTCTTCTACTACTTCTGATTCACCCTCCAGACTTCACCTTCTCCTTCTCCTTCTTCTACTTCTTCTGATTCACCCTCCAGACTTCATCTTCTCCTTCTCCTTCTTCTGCTTCTTCTGATTCACCCTCCAGACTTCACCTTCTCCTTCTCCTTCTTCTGCTTCTTCTGATTCACCCTCCAGACTTCACCTTCTCCTTCTCCTTCTTCTACTTCTTCTGATTCACCCTCCAGACTTCACCTTCTCCTTCTCCTTCTTCTACTTCTTCTGATTCACCCTCCAGTCTTCACCTTCTCCTTCTCCTTCTTCTGTTTCTTCTGCTTCACCCTCCAGACTTCACCTTCTCCTTCTCTTTCTTCTGTTTCTTCTGATTCACCCTCCAGACTTCACCTTCTCCTTCTCCTTCTTCTGATTCTTCTGATTCACCCTCCAGACTTCACCTTCTCCTTCTCCTTCTTTTGCTTCTTCTAATTCACCCTCCTGACTTCACCTTCTCCTTCTCCTTCTTCTACTTCTTCTGCTTCACCCTCCAGACTTCACCTTCTCCTTCTCCTTCTTCTACTTCTTCTGATTCACCCTCCAGACTTCATCTTCTCCTTCTCCTTCTTCTGCTTCTTCTGATTCACCCTCCAGACTTCACCTTCTCCTTCTCCTTATTCTGCTTCTTCTGATTCACCCTCCAGACTTCACCTTCTCCTTCTCCTTATTCTGCTTCTTCTGATTCACCCTCCAGACTTCACCTTCTCCTTCTCCTTCCTCTGCTTCTTCTGATTCACCCTCCAGACTTCACCTTCTCCTTCTCCTTCTTCTGATTCTTCTGATTCACCCTCCAGACTTCACCTTCTCCTTCTCCTTCTTCTGCTTCTTCTGATTCACCCTCCTGACTTCACCTTCTCCTTCTCCTACATCTACTTCTTCTGATTCACCCTCCTGACTTCACCTTCTCCTTCTCCTTCTTCTACTTCTTCTGCTTCACCCTCCAGACTTCACCTTCTCCTTCTCCTTCTTCTACTTCTTCTGATTCACCCTCCAGACTTCACCTTCTCCTTCTCCTTCTTCTGCTTCTTCTGATTCACCCTCCAGACTTCACCTTCTCCTTCTCCTTATTCTGCTTCTTCTGATTCACCCTCCAGACTTCACCTTCTCCTTCTCCTTCTTCTGCTTCTTCTGATTCACACTCCAGACTTCACCTTCTCCTACTCCTTCTTCTACTTCTTCTGATTCACCCTCCAGACTTCACCTTCTCCTTCTCTTTCTTCTGCTTCTTCTGATTCACCCTCCAGACTTCACCTTCTCCTTCTCCTTCTTCTGATTCTTCTGATTCACCCTCCAGACTTCACCTTCTTCTTCTCCTTCTTCTGCTTCTTCTGATTCACCCTCCTGACTTCAACTTCTCCTTCTCCTTCTTCTACTTCTTCTGATTCACCCTCCTGACTTCACCTTCTCCTTCCCCTTCTTCTACTTCTTCTGCTTCACCCTCCAGACTTCACCTTCTCCTTCTCCTTCTTCTACTTCTTCTGATTCCCCCTCCAGACTTGACCTTCTCCTTCTCCTTCTTCTACTTCTTCTGATTCACCCTCCAGACTTCACCTTCTCCTTCTCCTTCTTCTGCTTCTTCTGCTTCACCGGCCGGACTTCACCTTCTCCTTCTCCTTCTTCTACTTCTTCTGCTTCATCCCCCTGACATCACCTGCTCCTTCTCCTTCTGCTGCTTCTTCTGATTCACCCTCCTAACTTCACCTTCTCCTTCTCCTTCTTCTGCTTCTTCTGATTCACCCTCCTGACTTCACCTTCTTCTTCTCCTTCTTCTGCTTCTTCTGATTCACCCTCCAGACTTCACCTTCTCCTTCTACTTCTTCTGCTTCTTCTGATTCACCCTCCAGACTTCACCTTCTCCTTCTCCTTCTTCTGCTTCTTCTGATTCACCCTCCAGACCTCACCTTCTCCTTCTCCTTCTTCTACTTCTTCTGATTCACCCTCCAGACTTCATCTTCTCCTTCTCCTTCTTCTGCTTCTTCTGATTCACCCTCCAGACTTCACCTTCTCCTTCTCCTTCTTCTGCTTCTTCTGATTCACCCTCCAGACATCACCTTCTCATTCTCCTTCTTCTACTTCTTCTGATTCACCCTCCAGACTTCACCTTCTCCTTCTCCTTCTTCTACTTCTTCTGATTCACCCTCCAGTCTTCACCTTCTCCTTCTCCTTCTTCTGTTTCTTCTGCTTCACCCTCCAGACTTCACCTTCTCCTTCTCTTTCTTCTGCTTCTTCTGATTCACCCTCCAGACTTCACCTTCTCCTTCACCTTCTTCTGATTCTTCTGATTCACCCTCCAGACTTCACCTTCTCCTTCTCCTTCTTCTGCTTCTTCTGATTCACCCTCCTGACTTCACCTTCTCCTTCTCCTTCTTCTACTTCTTCTGATTCACCCTCCTGACTTCACCTTCTCCTTCTCCTTCTTCTACTTCTTCTGCTTCACCCTCCAGACTTCACCTTCTCCTTCTCCTTCTTCTACTTCTTCTGATTCACCCTTCAGACTTCACCTTCTCCTTCTCCTTTTTCTGCTTCTTCTGATTCACCCTCCAGACTTCACCTTCTCCTTCTCCTTATTCTGCTTCTTCTGATTCACCCTCCAGACTTCACCTTCTCCTTCTCCTTCTTCTGCTTCTTCTGATTCACCCTCCAGACTTCACCTTCTCCTTCTCCTTCTTCTGCTTCTTCTGATTCACCCTCCAGACTTCACCTTCTCCTTCTCCTTCGTCTACTTCTTCTGATTCACCCTCCAGACAACACCTTCTCCTTCTCCTTCTTCTACTTCTTCTGATTCACCCTCCAGACTTCACCTTCTCCTTCTCCTTCTTCTGCTTCTTCTGATTCACCCTCCTGACTTCACCTTCTCCTTCTCCTTCTTCTACTTCTTCTGGTTCACCCTCCTGACTTCACCTTCTCCTTCTCCTTCTTCTACTTCTTCTGCTTCACCCTCCAGACTTCACCTTCTCCTTCTCCTTCTTCTACTTCTTCTGATTCACCCTCCAGACTTGACCTTCTCCTTCTCCTTCTTCTACTTATTCTGATTCACCCTCCAGACTTCACATTCTCCTTCTCCTTCTTCTGCTTCTTCTGCTTCACCGTCCTGACTTCACCTTCTCCTTCTCCTTCTTCTACTTCTTCTGCTTCATCCCGCTGACATCACCTGCTCCTTCTCCTTCTTCTGCTTCTTCTGATTCACCCTCCTAACTTCACCTTCTCCTTCTCCTTCTTCTGCTTCTTCTGATTCACCCTCCTGACTTCACCTTCTCCTTCTCCTTCTTCTGCTTCTTCTGATTCACCCTCCAGACTTCACCTTCTCCTTCTCCTTCTTCGGCTTCTTCTGATTCACCCTCCAGACTTCACCTTCTCCTTCTCCTTCTTCTGATTCTTCTGATTCACCCTCCAGACTTCACCTTCTCCTTCTCCTTCTTCTGCTTCTTCTGATTCACCCTCCTGACTTCACCTTCTCCTTCTCCTTCTTCTACTTCTTCTGATTCACCCTCCTGACTTCACCTTCTCCTTCTCCTTCTTCTACTTCTTCTGCTTCACCCTCCAGACTTCACCTTCTCCTTCTCCTTCTTCTGCTTCTTCTGATTCACCCTCCAGACTTCTCCTTCTCCTTCTCCTTCTTCTGCTTCTTCTGATTCACCCTCCAGACTTCACCTTCTCCTTCTCCTTCTTCTACTTCTTCTGATTCACCCTCCAGACTTCACCTTCTCCTTCTCCTTCTTCTACTTCTTCTGATTCACCCTCCTGTCTTCACCTTCTCCTTCTCCTTCTTCTGTTTCTTCTGCTTCACCCTCCAGACTTCACCTTCTCCTTCTCTTTCTTCTGCTTCTTCTGATTCACCCTCCAGACTTCACCTTCTACTTCTCCTTCTTCTGATTCTTCTGATTCACCCTCCAGACTTCACCTTCTCCTTCTCCTTCTTCTGCTTCTTCTGATTCACCCTCCTGACTTCACCTTCTCCTTCTTCTTCTTCTACTTCTTCTGATTCACCCTCCTGACTTCACCTTCTCCTTCTCCTTCTTCTACTTCTTCTACTTCACCCTCCAGACTTCACCTTCTCCTTCTCCTTCTTCTACTTCTTCTGATTCACCCTCCAGACTTCATCTTCTCCTTCTCCTTCTTCTGCTTCTTCTGATTCACCCTCCAGACTTCACCTTCTCCTTCTCCTTCTTCTGCTTCTTCTGATTCACCCTCCAGACTTCACCTTCTCCTTCTCCTTATTCTGCTTCTTCTGATTCACCCTCCAGACTTCACCTTCTCCTTCTCCTTCCTCTGCTTCTTCTGATTCACCCTCCAGACTTCACCTTCTCCTTCTCCTTCTTCTGATTCTTCTGATTCACCCTCCAGACTTCACCTTCTCCTTCTCCTTCTTCTGCTTCTTCTGATTCACCCTCCTGGCTTCACCTTCTCCTTCTCCTTCTTCTACTTCTTCTGATTCACCCTCCTGACTTCACCTTCTCCTTCTCCTTCTTCTACTTCTTCTGCTTCACCCTCCAGACTTCACCTTCTCCTTCTCCTTCTTCTACTTCTTCTGATTCACCCTCCAGACTTCACCTTCTCCTTCTCCTTCTTCTGCTTCTTCTGATTCACCCTCCAGACTTCACCCTCTCCTTCTCCTTATTCTGCTTCTTCTGATTCACCCTCTAGACTTCACCTTCTCCTTCTCCTTCTTCTGCTTCTTCTGATTCACACTCCAGACTTCACCTTCTCCTTCTCCTTCTTCTACTTCTTCTGATTCACCCTCCAGACTTCACCTTCTCCTTCTCTTTCTTCTGCTTCTTCTGATTCACCCTCCAGACTTCACCTTCTCCTTCTCCTTCTTCTGATTCTTCTGATTCACCCTCCAGACTTCACCTTCTCCTTCTCCTTCTTCTGCTTCTTCTGATTCACCCTCCTGACTTCACCTTCTCCTTCTCCGTCTTCTACTTCTTCTGATTCACCCTCCTGACTTCACCTTCTCCTTCTCCTTCTTCTACTTCTTCTGCTTCACCCTCCAGACTTCACCTTCTCCTTCTCCTTATTCTACTTCTTCTGATTCACCCTCCAGACTTGACCTTCTCCTTCTCCTTCTTCTACTTCTTCTGATTCACCCTCCAGACTTCACCTTCTCCTTCTCCTTCTTCTGCTTCTTCTGCTTCACCGTCCTGACTTCACCTTCTCCTTCTCCTTCTTCTACTTCTTCTGCTTCATCCCCCTGACATCACCTGCTCCTTCTCCTTCTTCTGCTTCTTCTGATTCACCCTCCTAACTTCACCTTCTCCTTCTCCTTCTTCTGCTTCTTCTGATTCACCCTCCTGACTTCATCTTCTCCTTCTCCTTCTTCTGCTTCTTCTGATTCACCCTCCAGACTTCACCTTCTCCTTCTCTTTCTTCTGCTTCTTCTGATTCACCCTCCAGTCTTCACCTTCTCCTTCTCCTTCTTCTGATTCTTCTGATTCACCCTCCAGACTTCACCTTCTCCTTCTCCTTCTTCTGCTTCTTCTGATTCACCCTCCTGACTTCACCTTCTCCTTCTCCTTCTTCTACTTCTTCTGATTCACCCTCCAGACTTCACCTTCTCCTTCTCCTTCTTCTACTTCTTCTGCTTCACCCTCCAAACTTCACCTTCTCCTTCTCCTTATTCTACTTCTTCTGATTCACCCTCCAGACTTCACCTTCTCCTTCTCCTTCTTTTGCTTATTCTGCTTCACACTCCAGACTTCACCTTCTCCTTCTCCTTCTTCTGCTTCTTCTGATTCACCCTCCTTACTTCACCTTCTCCTTCTCCTTCTTCTGCTTCTTCTGATTCACCCTCCTGACTTCACCTTCTCCTTCTCCTTATTCTGCTTCTTCTGTTTCACCCTCCAGACTTCACCTTCTCCTTCTCCTTCTTCTGCTTCTTCTGATTCACCCTCCAGACTTCACCTTCTCCTTCTCCTTCTTCTGCTTCTTCTGATTCACCCTCCAGACTTCACCTTCTCCTTCTCCTTCTTCTACTTCTTCTGATTCACCCTCCAGACTTCACCTTCTCCTTCTCCTTCTTCTACTTCTTCTGGTTCACCCTCCAGACTTCACCTTCTCCTTCTCCTACTTCTGCTTCTTCTGATTCACCCTTCAGACTTCACCTTCTCCTTCTCCTTATTCTGCTTCTTCTGATTCACCCTCTAGACTTCACCTTCTCCTTCTCCTTCTTCTGCTTCTTCTGATTCACACTCCAGACTTCACCTTCTCCTTCTCCCTCTTCTACTTCTTCTGATTCACCCTCCAGACTTCACCTTCTCCTTCTCTTTCTTCTGCTTCTTCTGATTCACCCTCCAGACTTCACCTTCTCCTTCTCCTTCTTCTGATTCTTCTGATTCACCCTCCAGACTTCACCTTCTCCTTCTCCTTCTTCTGCTTCTTCTGATTCACCCTCCTGACTTCAACTTCTCCTTCTCCTTCTTCTACTTCTTCTGATTCACCCTCCTGACTTCACCTTCTCCTTCTCCTTCTTCTACTTCTTCTGCTTCACCCTCCAGACTTCACCTTCTCCTTCTCCTTATTCTACTTCTTCTGATTCACCCTCCAGACTTGACCTTCTCCTTCTCCTTCTTCTACTTCTTCTGATTCACCCTCCAGATTTCACCTTCTCCTTCTCCTCCTTCTGCTTCTTCTGCTTCACCGTCCTGACTTCACCTTCTCCTTCTCCTTCTTCTACTTCTTCTGCTTCATCCCCCTGACATCACCTGCTCCTTCTCCTTCTTCTGCTTCTTCTGATTCACCCTCCTAACTTCACCTTCTCCTTCTCCTTCTTCTGCTTCTTCTGATTCACCCTCCTGACTTCACCTTCTCCTTCTCCTTCTTCTGCTTCTTCTGATTCACCCTCCAGACTTCACCTTCTCCTTCTCTTTCTTCTGCTTCTTCTGATTCACCCTCCAGACTTCACCTTCTCCTTCTCCTTCTTCTGATTCTTCTGATTCACCCTCCAGACTTCACCTTCTCCTTCTCCTTCTTCTGCTTCTTCTGATTCACCCTCCTGACTTCACCTTCTCCTTCTTCTACTTCTTCTGATTCACCCTCCTGACTTCACCTTCTCCTTCTCCTTCTTCTACTTCTTCTGCTTCACCCTCCAGACTTCACCTTCTCCTTCTCCTTATTCTACTTCTTCTGATTCACCCTCCAGACTTCACCTTCTCCTTCTCCTTCTTTTGCTTCTTCTGCTTCACACTCCAGACTTCACCTTCTCCTTCTCCTTCTTCTGCTTCTTCTGATTCACCCTCCTTACTTCACCTTCTCCTTCTCCTTCTTCTGCTTCTTCTGATTCACCCTCCTGACTTCACCTTCTCCTTCTCCTTATTCCGATTCTTCTGTTTCACCCTTCAGACTTCACCTTCTCCTTCTCCTTCTTCTGCTTCTTCTGATTCACCCTCCAGACTTCACCTTCTCCTTCTCCTTCTTCTGCTTCTTCTGATTCACCCTCCAGACTTCACCTTCTCCTTCTCCTTCTTCTACTTCTTCTGATTCACCCTCCAGACTTCACCTTCTCCTTCTCCTTCTTCTGCTTCTTCTGGTTCACCCTCCAGACTTCACCTTCTCCTTCTCCTTCGTCTACTTCTTCTGATTCACCCTCCAGACTACACCTTCTCCTTCTCCTTCTTCTACTTCTTCTGATTCACCCTCCAGACTTCACCTTCTCCTTCTCCTTCTTCTGTTTCTTCTGATTCACCCTCCAGACTTCACCTTCTCCTTCTCCTTCTTCTACTTCTTCTGATTCACCCTCCAGACTTCACCTTCTCCTTCTCCTTCTTCTACTTCTTCTGCTTCTCCCTCCAGACTTCACCTTCTCCTTCTCCTTCTTCTGCTTCTTCTGATTCACCCTCCAGACTTCACCTTCTCCTTCTCTTTCTTCTGCTTCTTCTGATTCACCCTCCAGACTTCACCTCCTCCTTCTCCTTCTTCTGATTCTTCTGATTCACCCTCCAGACTTCACCTTCTCCTTCTCCTTCTTCTGCTTCTTCTGATTCACCCTCCTGACTTCACCTTCTCCTTCTCCTTCTTCTACTTCTTCTGTTTCACCCTCCTGACTTCACCTTCTCCTTCTCCTTCTTCTACTTCTTCTGCTTCACCCTCCAGACTTCACCTTCTCCTTCTCCTTCTTCTACTTCTTCTGATTCACCCTCCAGACTTCACCTTCTCCTACTCCTTCTTTTGCTTCTTCTGCTTCACACTCCAGACTTCACCTTCTCCTTCTCCTTCTTCTGCTTCTTCTGATTCACCCTCCTTACTTCACCTTCTCCTTCTCCTTCTTCTGCTTCTTCTGATTCACCCTCCTGACTTCACCTTCTCCTTCTCCTTATTCTGCTTCTTCTGTTTCACCCTCCAGACTTCACCTTCTCCTTCTCCTTCTTCTGCTTCTTCTGATTCACCCTCCAGACTTCACCTTCTCCTTCTCCTTCTTCTGCTTCTTCTGATTCACCCTCCAGACTTCACCTTCTCCTTCTCCTTCTTCTACTTCTTCTGATTCACCCTCCAGACTTCACCTTCTCCTTCTCCTTCTTCTACTTCTTCTGCTTCTCCCTCCAGACTTCACCTTCTCCTTCTCCTTCTTCTGCTTCTTCTGATTCACCCTCCAGACTTCACCTTCTCCTTCTCCTTCTTCTGATTCTTCTGATTCACCCTCCAGACTTCACCTTCTCCTTCTCCTTCTTCTGCTTCTTATGATTCACCCTCCTGACTTCATCTTCTCCTTCTCCTTCTTCTACTTCTTCTGATTCACCCTCCTGACTTCACCTTCTCCTGCTCCTTCTTCTACTTCTTCTGGTTCACCCTCCAGACTTCACCTTCTCCTTCTCCTTCTTCTACTTCTTCTGATTCACCCTTCAGACTTCACCTACTCCTTCTCCTTTTTCTGCTTCTTCTGATTCACCCTCCAGACTTCACCTTCTCCTTCTCCTTATTCTGCTTCTTCTGATTCACCCTCCAGACTTCACCTTCTCCTTCTCCTTCTTCTGCTTCTTCTGATTCACCCTCCAGACTTCACCTTCTCCTTCTCCTTCTTCTGCTTCTTCTGATTCACCCTCCAGACTTCACCTTCTCCTTCTCCTTCGTCTTCTTCTTCTGATTCACCCTCCAGACTACACCTTCTCCTTCTCCTTCTTCTACTTCTTCTGATTCACCCTCCAGACTTCACCTTCTCCTTCTCCTTCTTCTGTTTCTTCTGATTCACCGTCCAGACTTCACCTTCTCCTTCTCCTTCTTCTACTATTCTGATTCACCCTCCAGACTTCACCTTCTCCTTCTCCTTCTTCTACTTCTTCTGATTCACCCTCCAGACTTCATCTTCTCCTTCTCCTTCTTCTGCTTCTTCTGATTCACCCTCCAGACTTCACCTTCTCCTTCTCCTTCTTCTGCTTCTTCTGATTCACCCTCCAGACTTCACCTTCTCCTTCTCCTTCTTCTACTTCTTCTGATTCACCCTCCAGTCTTCACCTTCTCCTTCTCCTTCTTCTGTTTCTTCTGCTTCACCCTCCAGACTTCACCTTCTCCTTCTCTTTCTTCTGCATCTTCTGATTCACCCTCCAGACTTCACCTTCTACTTCTCCTTCTTCTGATTCTTCTGATTCACCCTCCTGACTTCACCTTCTCCTTCTCCTTCTTCTGCTTCTTCTGATTCACCCTCCAGACTTCACCTTCTCCTTCTCTTTCTTCTGCTTCTTCTGATTCACCCTCCAGTCTTCACCTTCTCCTTCTCCTTCTTCTGATTCTTCTGATTCACCCTCCAGACTTCACCTTCTCCTTCTCCTTCTTCTGCTTCTTCTGATTCACCCTCCTGACTTCACCTTCTCCTTCTCCTTCTTCTACTTCTTCTGATTCACCCTCCAGACTTCACCTTCTCCTTCTCCTTCTTCTACTTCTTCTGCTTCGCCCTCCAGACTTCACCTTCTCCTTCTCCTTATTCTACTTCTTCTGATTCACCCTCCAGATTTCACCTTCTCCTTCTCCTTCTTTTGCTTATTCTGCTTCACACTCCAGACTTCACCTTCTCCTTCTCCTTCTTCTGCTTCTTCTGATTCACCCTCCTTACTTCACCTTCTCCTTCTCCTTCTTCTGCTTCTTCTGATTCACCCTCCTGACTTCACCTTCTCCTTCTCCTTATTCTGCTTCTTCTGTTTCACCCTCCAGACTTCACCTTCTCCTTCTCCTTCTTCTGCTTCTTCTGATTCACCCTCCAGACTTCACCTTCTCCTTCTCCTTCTTCTGCTTCTTCTGATTCACCCTCCAGACTTCACCTTCTCCTTCTCCTTCTTCTACTTCTTCTGATTCACCCTCCAGACTTCACCTTCTCCTTCTCCTTCTTCTACTTCTTCTGGTTCACCCTCCAGACTTCACCTTCTCCTTCTCCTACTTCTGCTTCTTCTGATTCACCCTCCAGACTTCACCTTCTCCTTCTCCTTATTCTGCTTCTTCTGATTCACCCTCTAGACTTCACCTTCTCCTTCTCCTTCTTCTGCTTCTTCTGATTCACACTCCAGACTTCACCTTCTCCTTCTCCTTCTTCTACTTCTTCTGATTCACCCTCCAGACTTCACCTTCTCCTTCTCTTTCTTCTGCTTCTTCTGATTCACCCTCCAGACTTCACCTTCTCCTTCTTCTGATTCTTCTGATTCACCCTCCAGACTTCACCTTCTCCTTCTCCTTCTTCTGCTTCTTCTGATTCACCCTCCTGACTTCAACTTCTCCTTCTCCTTCTTCTACTTCTTCTGATTCACCCTCCTGACTTCACCTTCTCCTTCTCCTTCTTCTACTTCTTCTGCTTCACCCTCCAGACTTCACCTTCTCCTTCTCCTTATTCTACTTCTTCTGATTCACCCTCCAGACTTGACCTTCTCCTTCTCCTTCTTCTACTTCTTCTGATTCACCCTCCAGATTTCACCTTCTCCTTCTCCTTCTTCTGCTTCTTCTGCTTCACCGTCCTGACTTCACCTTCTCCTTCTCCTTCTTCTACTTCTTCTGCTTCATCCCCCTGACATCACCTGCTCCTTCTCCTTCTTCTGCTTCTTCTGATTCACCCTCCTAACTTCACCTTCTCCTTCTCCTTCTTCTGCTTCTTCTGATTCACCCTCCTGACTTCACCTTCTCCTTCTCTTCTGCTTCTTCTGATTCACCCTCCAGACTTCACCTTCTCCTTCTCCTTCTTCTGATTCTTCTGATTCACCCTCCAGACTTCACCTTCTCCTTCTCCTTCTTCTGCTTCTTCTGATTCACCCTCCTGACTTCACCTTCTCCTTCTTCTACTTCTTCTGATTCACCCTCCTGACTTCACCTTCTCCTTCTCCTTCTTCTACTTCTTCTGCTTCACCCTCCAGACTTCACCTTCTCCTTCTCCTTATTCTACTTCTTCTGATTCACCCTCCAGACTTCACCTTCTCCTTCTCCTTCTTTTGCTTCTTCTGCTTCACACTCCAGACTTCACCTTCTCCTTCTCCTTCTTCTGCTTCTTCTGATTCACCCTCCTTACTTCACCTTCTCCTTCTCCTTCTTCTGCTTCTTCTGATTCACCCTCCTGACTTCACCTTCTCCTTCTCCTTATTCCGATTCTTCTGTTTCACCCTCCAGACTTCACCTTCTCCTTCTCCTTCTTCTGCTTCTTCTGATTCACCCTCCAGACTTCACCTTCTCCTTCTCTTTCTTCTGCTTCTTCTGATTCACCCTCCAGACTTCACCTCCTCCTTCTCCTTCTTCTGATTCTTCTGATTCACCCTCCAGACTTCACCTTCTCCTTCTCCTTCTTCTGCTTCTTCTGATTCACCCTCCTGACTTCACCTTCTCCTTCTCCTTCTTCTACCTCTTCTGTTTCACCCTCCTGAGTTCACCTTCTCCTTCTCCTTCTTCTACTTCTTCTGCTTCACCCTCCAGACTTCACCTTCTCCTTCTCCTTCTTCTACTTCTTCTGATTCACCCTCCAGACTTCACCTTCTCCTACTCCTTCTTTTGCTTCTTCTGCTTCACACTCCAGACTTCACCTTCTCCTTCTCCTTCTTCTGCTTCTTCTGATTCACCCTCCTTACTTCACCTTCTCCTTCTCCTTCTTCTGCTTCTTCTGATTCACCCTCCTGACTTCACCTTCTCCTTCTCCTTATTCTGCTTCTTCTGTTTCTCCCTCCAGACTTCACCTTCTCCTTCTCCTTCTTCTGCTTCTTCTGATTCACCCTCCAGACTTCACCTTCTCCTTCTCCTTCTTCTGCTTCTTCTGATTCACCCTCCAGACTTCACCTTCTCCTTCTCCTTCTTCTACTTCTTCTGATTCACCCTCCAGACTTCACCTTCTCCTTCTCCTTCTTCTACTTCTTCTGCTTCTCCCTCCAGACTTCACCTTCTCCTTCTCCTTCTTCTGCTTCTTCTGATTCACCCTCCAGACTTCACCTTCTCCTTCTCCTTCTTCTGATTCTTCTGATTCACCCTCCAGACTTCACCTTCTCCTTCTCCTTCTTCTGCTTCTTATGATTCACCCTCCTGACTTCATCTTCTCCTTCTCCTTCTTCTACTTCTTCTGATTCACCCTCCTGACTTCACCTTCTCCTGCTCCTTCTTCTACTTCTTCTGCTTCACCCTCCAGACTTCACCTTCTCCTTCTCCTTCTTCTACTTCTTCAGATTCACCCTTCAGACTTCACCTTCTCCTTCTCCTTTTTCTGCTTCTTCTGATTCACCCTCCAGACTTCACCTTCTCCTTCTCCTTATTCTGCTTCTTCTGATTCACCCTCCAGACTTCACCTTCTCCTTCTCCTTCTTCTGCTTCTTCTGATTCACCCTCCAGACTTCACCTTCTCCTTCTCCTTCTTCTGCTTCTTCTGATTCACCCTCCAGACTTCACCTTCTCCTTCTCCTTCGTCTTCTTCTTCTGATTCACCCTCCAGACTACACCTTCTCCTTCTCCTTCTTCTACTTCTTCTGATTCACCCTCCAGACTTCACCTTCTCCTTCTCCTTCTTCTGTTTCTTCTGATTCACCGTCCAGACTTCACCTTCTCCTTCTCCTTCTTCTACTACTTCTGATTCACCCTCCAGACTTCACCTTCTCCTTCTCCTTCTTCTACTTCTTCTGATTCACCCTCCAGACTTCATCTTCTCCTTCTCCTTCTTCTGCTTCTTCTGATTCACCCTCCAGACTTCACCTTCTCCTTCTCCTTCTTCTGCTTCTTCTGATTCACCCTCCAGACTTCACCTTCTCCTTCTCCTTCTTCTACTTCTTCTGATTCACCCTCCAGTCTTCACCTTCTCCTTCTCCTTCTTCTGTTTCTTCTGCTTCACCCTCCAGACTTCACCTTCTCCTTCTCTTTCTTCTGCATCTTCTGATTCACCCTCCAGACTTCACCTTCTACATCTCCTTCTTCTGATTCTTCTGATTCACCCTCCAGACTTCACCTTCTCCTTCTCCTTCTTCTGCTTCTTCTGATTCACCCTCCTGACTTCACCTTCTCCTACTTCTTCTTCTACTTCTTCCGATACACCCTCCTGACTTCACCTTCTCCTTCTCCTTCTTCTACTTCTTCTGCTTCACCCTCCAGACTTCACCTTCTCCTTCTCCTTCTTCTACTTCTTCTGATTCACCCTCCAGACTTTATCTTCTCCTTCTCCTTCTTCTGCTTCTTCTGATTCACCCTCCAGACTTCACCTTCTCCTTCTCCTTATTCTGCTTCTTCTGATTCACCCTCCAGACTTCACCTTCTCCTTCTCCTTATTCTGCTTCTTCTGATTCACCCTCCAGACTTCACCTTCTCCTTCTCCTTCCTCTGCTTCTTCTGATTCACCCTCCAGACTTCACCTTCTCCTTCTCCTTCTTCTGATTCTTCTGATTCACCCTCCAGACTTCACCTTCTCCTTCTCCTTCTTCTGCTTCTTCTGATTCACCCTCCTGACTTCACCTTCTCCTTCTCCTTCTTCTACTTCTTCTGATTCACCCTCCTGACTTCACCTTCTCCTTCTCCTTCTTCTACTTCTTCTGCTTCACCCCCAGACTTCACCTTCTCCTTCTACTTCTTCTACTTCTTCTGATTCACCCTCCAGACTTCACCTTCTCCTTCTCCTTCTTCTGCTTCTTCTGATTCACCCTCCAGACTTCACCTTCTCCTTCTCCTTCTTCTGCTTCTTCTGATTCACCCTCCTGACTTCACATTCTCCTTCTCCTTCTTCTACTTCTTCTGATTCACCCTCCTGACTTCACATTCTCCTTCTCCTTCTTCTGCTTCTTCTGCTTCACCGTCCTGACTTCACCTTCTCCTTCTCCTTCTTCTACTTCTTCTGCTTCATCCCGCTGACATCACCTGCTCCTTCTCCTTCTTCTGCTTCTTCTGATTCACCCTCCTAACTTCACCTTCTCCTTCTCCTTCTTCTGCTTCTTCTGATTCACCCTCCTGACTTCACCTTCTCCTTCTCCTTCTTCTGCTTCTTCCGATTCACCCTCCAGACTTCACCTTCTCCTTCTCCTTCTTCGGCTTCTTCTGAGTCACCCTCCAGACTTCACCTTCTCCTTCTCCTTCTTCTGCTTCTTCTGATTCACCCTCCTGACTTCACCTTCTCCTTCTCCTTCTTCTACTTCTTCTGATTCACCCTCCTGACTTCACATTCTCCTTCTCCTTCTTCTGCTTCTTCTGCTTCACCGTCCTGACTTCACCTTCTCCTTCTCCTTCTTCTACTTCTTCTGCTTCATCCCGCTGACATCACCTGCTCCTTCTCCTTCTTCTGCTTCTTCTGATTCACCCTCCTAACTTCACCTTCTCCTTCTCCTTCTTCTGCTTCTTCTGATTCACCCTCCTTACTTCACCTTCTCCTTCTCCTTCTTCTGCTTCTTCTGATTCACCCTCCTGACTTCACCTTCTCCTTCTCCTTATTCCGATTCTTCTGTTTCACCCTCCAGACTTCACCTTCTCCTTCTCCTTCTTCTGCTTCTTCTGATTCACCCTCCAGACTTCACCTTCTCCTTCTCTTTCTTCTGCTTCTTCTGATTCACCCTCCAGACTTCACCTCCTCCTTCTCCTTCTTCTGATTCTTCTGATTCACCCTCCAGACTTCACCTTCTCCTTCTCCTTCTTCTGCTTCTTCTGATTCACCCTCCTGACTTCACCTTCTCCTTCTCCTTCTTCTACCTCTTCTGTTTCACCCTCCTGAGTTCACCTTCTCCTTCTCCTTCTTCTACTTCTTCTGCTTCACCCTCCAGACTTCACCTTCTCCTTCTCCTTCTTCTACTTCTTCTGATTCACCCTCCAGACTTCACCTTCTCCTACTCCTTCTTTTGCTTCTTCTGCTTCACACTCCAGACTTCACCTTCTCCTTCTCCTTCTTCTGCTTCTTCTGATTCACCCTCCTGACTTCACCTTCTCCTTCTCCTTATTCTGCTTCTTCTGTTTCACCCTCCAGACTTCACCTTCTCCTTCTCCTTCTTCTGCTTCTTCTGATTCACCCTCCAGACTTCACCTTCTCCTTCTCCTTCTTCTGCTTCTTCTGATTCACCCTCCAGACTTCACCTTCTCCTTCTCCTTCTTCTACTTCTTCTGATTCACCCTCCAGACTTCACCTTCTCCTTCTCCTTCTTCTACTTCTTCTGCTTCTCCCTCCAGACTTCACCTTCTCCTTCTCCTTCTTCTGCTTCTTCTGATTCACCCTCCAGACTTCACCTTCTCCTTCTCCTTCTTCTGATTCTTCTGATTCACCCTCCAGACTTCACCTTCTCCTTCTCCTTCTTCTGCTTCTTATGATTCACCCTCCTGACTTCATCTTCTCCTTCTCCTTCTTCTACTTCTTCTGATTCACCCTCCTGACTTCACCTTCTCCTGCTCCTTCTTCTACTTCTTCTGCTTCACCCTCCAGACTTCACCTTCTCCTTCTCCTTCTTCTACTTCTTCTGATTCACCCTTCAGACTTCACCTTCTCCTTCTCCTTTTTCTGCTTCTTCTGATTCACCCTCCAGACTTCACCTTCTCCTTCTCCTTATTCTGCTTCTTCTGATTCACCCTCCAGACTTCACCTTCTCCTTCTCCTTCTTCTGCTTCTTCTGATTCACCCTCCAGACTTCACCATCTCCTTCTCCTTCTTCTGCTTCTTCTGATTCACCCTCCAGACTTCACCTTCTCCTTCTCCTTCGTCTTCTTCTTCTGATTCACCCTCCAGACTACACCTTCTCCTTCTCCTTCTTCTACTTCTTCTGATTCACCCTCCAGACTTCACCTTCTCCTTCTCCTTCTTCTGTTTCTTCTGATTCACCGTCCAGACTTCACCTTCTCCTTCTCCTTCTTCTACTACTTCTGATTCACCCTCCAGACTTCACCTCCTCCTTCTCCTTCTTCTACTTCTTCTGATTCACCCTCCAGACTTCATCTTCTCCTTCTCCTTCTTCTGCTTCTTCTGATTCACCCTCCAGACTTCACCTTCTCCTTCTCCTTCTTCTGCTTCTTCTGATTCACCCTCCAGACTTCACCTTCTCCTTCTCCTTCTTCTACTTCTTCTGATTCACCCTCCAGTCTTCACCTTCTCCTTCTCCTTCTTCTGTTTCTTCTGCTTCACCCTCCAGACTTCACCTTCTCCTTCTCTTTCTTCTGCATCTTCTGATTCACCCTCCAGACTTCACCTTCTACTTCTCCTTCTTCTGATTCTTCTGATTCACCCTCCAGACTTCACCTTCTCCTTCTCCTTCTTCTGCTTCTTCTGATTCACCCTCCTGACTTCACCTTCTCCTACTTCTTCTTCTACTTCTTCCGATACACCCTCCTGACTTCACCTTCTCCTTCTCCTTCTTCTACTTCTTCTGCTTCACCCTCCAGACTTCACCTTCTCCTTCTCCTTCTTCTACTTCTTCTGATTCACCCTCCAGACTTTATCTTCTCCTTCTCCTTCTTCTGCTTCTTCTGATTCACCCTCCAGACTTCACCTTCTCCTTCTCCTTATTCTGCTTCTTCTGATTCACCCTCCAGACTTCACCTTCTCCTTCTCCTTATTCTGCTTCTTCTGATTCACCCTCCAGACTTCACCTTCTCCTTCTCCTTCCTCTGCTTCTTCTGATTCACCCTCCAGACTTCACCTTCTCCTTCTCCTTCTTCTGATTCTTCTGATTCACCCTCCAGACTTCACCTTCTCCTTCTCCTTCTTCTGCTTCTTCTGATTCACCCTCCTGACTTCACCTTCTCCTTCTCCTTCTTCTACTTCTTCTGATAAACCCTCCTGACTTCACCTTCTCCTTCTCCTTCTTCTACTTCTTCTGCTTCACCCCCAGACTTCACCTTCTCCTTCTCCTTCTTCTACTTCTTCTGATTCACCCTCCAGACTTCACCTTCTCCTTCTCCTTCTTCTGCTTCTTCTGATTCACCCTCCAGACTTCACCTTCTCCTTCTCCTTCTTCTGCTTCTTCTGATTCACCCTCCTGACTTCACCTTCTCCTTCTCCTTCTTCTACTTCTTCTGATTCACCCTCCTGACTTCACATTCTCCTTCTCCTTCTTCTGCTTCTTCTGCTTCACCGTCCTGACTTCACCTTCTCCTTCTCCTTCTTCTACTTCTTCTGCTTCATCCCGCTGACATCACCTGCTCCTTCTCCTTCTTCTGCTTCTTCTGATTCACCCTCCTAACTTCACCTTCTCCTTCTCCTTCTTCTGCTTCTTCTGATTCACCCTCCTGACTTCACCTTCTCCTTCTCCTTCTTCTGCTTCTTCCGATTCACCCTCCAGACTTCACCTTCTCCTTCTCCTTCTTCGGCTTCTTCTGAGTCACCCTCCAGACTTCACCTTCTCCTTCTCCTTCTTCTGATTCTTCTGATTCACCCTCCAGACTTCACCTTCTCCTTCTCCTTCTTCTGCTTCTTCTGATTCACCCTCCTGACTTCACCTTCTCCTTCTCCTTCTTCTACTTCTTCTGATTCACCCTCCTGACTTCACCTTCTCCTTCTCCTTCTTCTACTTCTTCTGCTTCACCCTCCAGACTTCACCTTCTCCTTCTCCTTCTTCTGCTTGTTCTGATTCACCCTCCAGACTTCTCCTTCTCCTTCTCCTTCTTCTGCTTCTTCTGATTCACCCTCCAGACTTCACCTTCTCCTTCTCCTTCTTCTACTTCTTCTGATTCACCCTCCAGACTTCACCTTCTCCTTCTCCTTCTTCTACTTCTTCTGGTTCACCCTCCAGACTTCACCTTCTCCTTCTTCTGTTTCTTCTGATTCACCGTCCAGACTTCACCTTCTCCTTCTCCTTCTTCTACTACCTCTGATTCACCCTCCAGACTTCACCTTCTCCTTCTCCTTCTTCTACTTCTTCTGATTCACCCTCCAGACTTCACCTTCTACTTCTCCTTCTTCTGATTCTTCTGATTCACCCTCCAGACTTCACCTTCTCCTTCTCCTTCTTCTGCTTCTTCTGATTCACCCTCCTGACTTCACCTTCTCCTACTTCTTCTTCTACTTCTTCAGATTCACCCTCCTGACTTCACCTTCTCCTTCTCCTTCTTCTACTTCTTCTGCTTCACCCTCCAGACTTCACCTTCTCCTTCTCCTTCTTCTACTTCTTCTGATTCACCCTCCAGACTTCATCTTCTCCTTCTCCTTCTTCTGCTTCTTCTGATTCACCCTCCAGACTTCACCTTCTCTTTCTCCTTATTCTGCTTCTTCTGATTCACCCTCCAGACTTCACCTTTTCCTTCTCCTTATTCTGCTTCTTCTGATTCACCCTCCAGACTTCACCTTCTCCTTCTCCTTCCTCTGCTTCTTCTGATTCACCCTCCAGACTTCACCTTCTCCTTCTCCTTCTTCTGATTCTTCTGATTCACCCTCCAGACTTCACCTTCTCCTTCTCCTTCTTCTGCTTCTTCTGATTCACCCTCCTGACTTCACCTTCTCCTTCTCCTTCTTCTACTTCTTCTGATTCACCCTCCTGACTTCACTTTCTCCTTCTCCTTCTTCTACTTCTTCTGATTCACCCTCCAGTCTTCACCTTCTCCTTCTTCTTCTTCTGTTTCTTCTGCTTCACCCTCCAGACTTCACCTTCTCCTTCTCTTTCTTCTGCTTCTTGTGATTCACCCTCCAGACTTCAACTTCTACTTCTCCTTCTTCTGATTCTTCTGATTCACTCTCCAGACTTCACCTTCTCCTTCTCCTTCTTCTGCTTCTTCTGATTCACCCTCCTGACTTCACCTTCTCCTTCTTCTTCTTCTACTTCTTCTGATTCACCATCCTGACTTCACCTTCTCCTTCTCCTTCTTCTACTTCTTCTGCTTCACCCTCCAGACTTCACCTTCTCCTTCTCTTTCTTCTACTTCTTCTGATTCACCCTCCAGACTTCATCTTCTCCTTCTCCTTCTTCTGCTTCTTCTGATTCACCCTCCAGACTTCACCTTCTCCTTCTCCTTATTCTGCTTCTTCTGATTCACCCTCCAGACTTCACCTTCTCCTTCTCCTTATTCTGCTTCTTCTGATTCACCCTCCAGACTTCACCTTCTCCTTCTCCTTCCTCTGCTTCTTCTGATTCACCCTCCAGACTTCACCTTCTCCTTCTCCTTCTTCTGATTCTTCTGATTCACCCTCCAGACTTCACCTTCTCCTTCTCCTTCTTCTGCTTCTTCTGATTCACCCTCCTGACTTCACCTTCTCCTTCTCCTTCTTCTACTTCTTCTGATTCACCCTCCTGACTTCACCTTCTCCTTCTCCTTCTTCTACTTCTTCTGATTCACCCTCCAGACTTCACCTTCTCCTTCTCTTTCTTCTGCTTCTTCTGATTCACCCTCCAGACTTCACCTTCTCCTTCTCCTTATTCTGCTTCTTCTGATTCACCCTCTAGACTTCACCTTCTCCTTCTCCTTCTTCTGCTTCTTCTGATTCACACTCCAGACTTCACCTTCTCCTTCTCCTTCTTCTACTTCTTCTGATTCACCCTCCAGACTTCACCTTCTCCTTCTCTTTCTTCTGCTTCTTCTGATTCAACCTCCAGACTTCACCTTCTCCTTCTCCTTCTTCTGATTCTTCTGATTCACCCTCCAGACTTCACCTTCTCCTTCTCCTTCTTCTGCTTCTTCTGATTCACCCTCCTGACTTAACCTTCTCCTTCTCCTTCTTCTACTTCTTCTGATTCACCCTCCTGACTTCACCTTCTCCTTCTCCTTCTTCTACTTCTCTGCTTCACCCTCCAGACTTCACCTTCTCCTTCTCCTTATTCTACTTCTCCTGATTCACCCTCCAGATTTGACCTTCTCCTTCTCCTTCTTCTACTTCTTCTGATTCACCCTCCAGACTTCACCTTCTCCTTCTCCTTCTTCTGCTTCTTCTGCTTCACCGTCCTGACTTCACCTTCTCCTTCTCCTTCTTCTACTTCTTCTGCTTCATCCCCCTGACATCACCTGCTCCTTCTCCTTCTTCTGCTTCTTCTGATTCACCCTCCTAACTTCACCTTCTCCTTCTCCTTCTTCTGCTTCTTCTGATTCACCCTCCTGACTTCACCTTCTCCTTCTCCTTCTTCTGCTTCTTCTGATTCACCCTCCAGACTTCACCTTCTCCTTCTCTTTCTTCTGCTTCTTCTGATTCACCCTCCAGACTTCACCTTCTCCTTCTCCTTCTTCTGATTCTTCTGATTCACCCTCCAGACTTCACCTTCTCCTTCTCCTTCTTCTGCTTCTTCTGATTCACCCTCCTGACTTCACCTTCTCCTTCTCCTTCTTCTACTTCTTCTGATTCACCCTCCTGACTTCACCTTCTCCTTCTCCTTCTTCTACTTCTTCTGCTTCACCCTCCAGACTTCACCTTCTCCTTCTCCTTCTTTTGCTTCTTCTGCTTCACACTCCAGACTTCACCTTCTCCTTCTCCTTCTTCTGCTTCTTCTGATTCACCCTCCTTACTTCACCTTCTCCTTCTCCTTCTTCTGCTTCTTCTGATTCACCCTCCTGACTTCACCTTCTCCTTCTCCTTATTCTGCTTCTTCTGTTTCACCCTCCAGACTTCACCTTCTCCTTCTCCTTCTTCTGCTTCTTCTGATTCACCCTCCAGACTTCACCTTCTCCTTCTCCTTCTTCTGCTTCCTCTGGTTCACCCTCCAGACTTCACCTTCTCCTTCTCCTTCGTCTACTTCTTCTGATTCACCCTCCAGACTACACCTTCTCCTTCTCCTTCTTCTACTTCTTCTGATTCACCCTCCAGACTTCACCTTCTCCTTCTCCTTCTTCTGTTTCTTCTGATTCACCCTCCAGACTTCACCTTCTCCTTCTCCTTCTACTACTTCTTCTGATTCACCCTCCAGACTTCACCTTCTCCTTCTCCTTCTTCTACTTCTTCTGCTTCTCCCTCCAGACTTCACCTTCTCCTTCTCCTTCTTCTGCTTCTTCTGATTCACCCTCCAGACTTCACCTTCTCCTTCTCTTTCTTCTGCTTCTTCTGATTCACCCTCCAGACTTCACCTTCTCCTTCTCCTTCTTCTGATTCTTCTGATTCACCCTCCAGACTTCACCTTCTCCTTCTCCTTCTTCTGCTTCTTCTGATTCACCCTCCTGACTTCACCTTCTCCTTCTCCTTCTTCTACTTCTTCTGATTCACCCTCCTGACTTCACCTTCTACTTCTCCTTCTTCTACTACTTCTGCTTCACCCTCCAGACTTCACCTTCTCCTTCTCCTTCTTCTACTTCTTCTGATTCACCCTCCAGACTTCACCTTCTCCTTCTCCTTCTTCTGATTCTTCTGATTCACCCTCCAGACTTCACCTTCTCCTTCTCCTTCTTCTGCTTCTTCTGATTCACCCTCCAGACTTCACCTTCTCCTTCTCTTTCTTCTGCTTCTTCTGATTCACCCTCCAGACTTCACCTTCTCCTTCTCCTTCTTCTGATTCTTCTGATTCACCCTCCAGACTTCACCTTCTCCTTCTCCTTCTTCTGCTTCTTCTGATTCGCCCTCCTGACTTCACCTTCTCCTTCCCCTTCTTCTACTTCTTCTGATTCACCCTCCAGACTTCCCCTTCTCCTTCTACTTCTTCTGCTTCTTCTGATTCACCCTCCAGACTTCACCTTCTCCTTCTCCTTCTTCTGCTTCTTCTGATTCACCCTCCAGACTTCACCTTCTCATTCTCCTTCTTCTGCTTCTTCTGATTCACCCTCCAGACTTCACCTTCTCCTTCTCCTTCTTCTGCTTCTTCTGATTCACCCTCCAGACTTCACCTTCTCCTTCTCCTTCTTCTACTTCTTCTGATTCACCCTCCAGACTTCACCTTCTCCTTCTCCTTCTTTTGCTTCTTCTGATTCACCCTCCAGACTTCACCTTCTCCTTCTCCTTCGTCTACTTCTTCTGATTCACCCTCCAGACTACACCTTCTCCTTCTCCTTCTTCTACTTCTTCTGATTCACCCTCCAGACTTCACCTTCTCCTTCTCCTTCTTCTGTTTCTTCTGATTCACCGTCCAGACTTCACCTTCTCCTTCTCCTTCTTCTACTACTTCTGATTCACCCTCCAGACTTCACCTTCTCCTTCTCCTTCTTCTACTTCTTCTGATTCACCCTCCAGACTTCACCTTCTCCTTCTCCTTCTTCTGCTTCTTCTGATTCACCCTCCTGACTCCACCTTCTCCTTCTTCTTCTTCTACTTCTTCTGATTCACCCTCCTGACTTCACCTTCTCCTTCTCCTTCTTCTACTTCTTCTGCTTCACCCTCCAGACTTCACCTTCTCCTTCTCCTTCTTCTACTTCTTCTGATTCACCCTCCAGACTTGACCTTCTCCTTCTCCTTCTTCTACTTATTCTGATTCACCCTCCAGACTTCACCTTCTCCTTCTCCTTCTTCTGCTTCTTCTGCTTCACCGTCCTGACTTCACCTTCTCCTTCTCCTTCTTCTACTTCTTCTGATTCACCCTCCAGACTTCTCCTTCTCCTTCTCCTTCGTCTACTTCTTCTGATTCACCCTCCAGACTACACCTTCTCCTTCTCCTTCTTCTACTTCTTCTGATTCACCCTCCAGACTTCACCTTCTCCTTCTCCTTCTTCTGTTTCTTCTGATTCACCGTCCAGACTTCACCTTCTCCTTCTCCTTCTTCTACTACTTCTGATTCACCCTCCAGACTTCATCTTCTCCTTCTCCTTCTTCTACTTCTTCTGATTCACCCTCCAGACTTCATCTTCTCCTTCTCCTTCTTCTGCTTCTTCTGATTCACCCTCCAGACTTCACCTTCTCCTTCTCCTTCTTCTGCTTCTTCTGATTCACCCTCCAGACTTCACCTTCTCCTTCTCCTTCTTCTACTTCTTCTGATTCACCCTCCAGACTTCACCTTCTCCTTCTCCTTCTTCTACTTCTTCTGATTCACCCTCCAGTCTTCACCTTCTCCTTCTCCTTCTTCTGTTTCTTCTGCTTCACCCTCCAGACTTCACCTTCTCCTTCTCTTTCTTCTGCTTCTTCTGATTCACCCTCCAGACTTCACCTTCTCCTTCTCCTTCTTCTGATTCTTCTGATTCACCCTCCAGACTTCACCTTCTCCTTCTCCTTCTTTTGCTTCTTCTAATTCACCCTCCTGACTTCACCTTCTCCTTCTCCTTCTTCTACTTCTTCTGCTTCACCCTCCAGACTTCACCTTCTCCTTCTCCTTCTTCTACTTCTTCTGATTCACCCTCCAGACTTCATCTTCTCCTTCTCCTTCTTCTGCTTCTTCTGATTCACCCTCCAGACTTCACCTTCTCCTTCTCCTTATTCTGCTTCTTCTGATTCACCCTCCAGACTTCACCTTCTCCTTCTCCTTATTCTGCTTCTTCTGATTCACCCTCCAGACTTCACCTTCTCCTTCTCCTTCCTCTGCTTCTTCTGATTCACCCTCCAGACTTCACCTTCTCCTTCTCCTTCTTCTGATTCTTCTGATTCACCCTCCAGACTTCACCTTCTCCTTCTCCTTCTTCTGCTTCTTCTGATTCACCCTCCTGACTTCACCTTCTCCTTCTCCTACTTCTACTTCTTCTGATTCACCCTCCTGACTTCACCTTCTCCTTCTCCTTCTTCTACTTCTTCTGCTTCACCCTCCAGACTTCACCTTCTCCTTCTCCTTCTTCTACTTCTTCTGATTCACCCTCCAGACTTCACCTTCTCCTTCTCCTTCTTCTGCTTCTTCTGATTCACCCTCCAGACTTCACCTTCTCCTTCTCCTTATTCTGCTTCTTCTGATTCATCCTCCAGACTTCACCTTCTCCTTCTCCTTCTTCTGCTTCTTCTGATTCACACTCCAGACTTCACCTTCTCCTACTCCTTCTTCTACTTCTTCTGATTCACCCTCCAGACTTCACCTTCTCCTTCTCTTTCTTCTGCTTCTTCTGATTCACCCTCCAGACTTCACCTTCTCCTTCTCCTTCTTCTGATTCTTCTGATTCACCCTCCAGACTTCACCTTCTTCTTCTCCTTCTTCTGCTTCTTCTGATTCACCCTCCTGACTTCACCTTCTCCTTCTCCTTCTTCTACTTCTTCTGATTCACCCTCCTGACTTCACCTTCTCCTTCTCCTTCTTCTACTTCTTCTGCTTCACCCTCCAGACTTCACCTTCTCCTTCTCCTTCTTCTACTTCTTCTGATTCACCCTCCAGACTTGACCTTCTCCTTCTCCTTCTTCTACTTCTTCTGATTCACCCTCCAGACTTCACCTTCTCCTTCTCCTTCTTCTGCTTCTTCTGCTTCACCGGCCGGACTTCACCTTCTCCTTCTCCTTCTTCTACTTCTTCTGCTTCATCCCCCTGACATCACCTGCTCCTTCTCCTTCTTCTGCTTCTTCTGATTCACCCTCCTAACTTCACCTTCTCCTTCTCCTTCTTCTGCTTCTTCTGATTCACCCTCCTGACTTCACCTTCTCCTTCTCCTTCTTCTGCTTCTTCTGATTCACCCTCCAGACTTCACCTTCTCCTTCTACTTCTTCTGCTTCTTCTGATTCACCCTCCAGACTTCACCTTCTCCTTCTCCTTCTTCTGCTTCTTCTGATTCACCCTCCAGACCTCACCTTATCCTTCTCCTTCTTCTACTTCTTCTGATTCACCCTCCAGACTTCATCTTCTCCTTCTCCTTCTTCTGCTTCTTCTGATTCACCCTCCAGACTTCACCTTCTCCTTCTCCTTCTTCTGCTTCTTCTGATTCACCCTCCAGACATCACCTTCTCATTCTCCTTCTTCTACTTCTTCTGATTCACCCTCCAGACTTCACCTTCTCCTTCTCCTTCTTCTACTTCTTCTGATTCACCCTCCAGTCTTCACCTTCTCCTTCTCCTTCTTCTGTTTCTTCTGCTTCACCCTCCAGACTTCACCTTCTCCTTCTCTTTCTTCTGCTTCTTCTGATTCACCCTCCAGACTTCACCTTCTCCTTCTCCTTCTTCTGATTCTTCTGATTCACCCTCCAGACTTCACCTTCTCCTTCTCCTTCTTCTGCTTCTTCTGATTCACCCTCCTGACTTCACCTTCTCCTTCTCCTTCTTCTACTTCTTCTGATTCACCCTCCTGACTTCACCTTCTCCTTCTCCTTCTTCTACTTCTTCTGCTTCACCCTCCAGACTTCACCTTCTCCTTCTCCTTCTTCTACTTCTTCTGATTCACCCTTCAGACTTCACCTTCTCCTTCTCCTTTTTCTGCTTCTTCTGATTCACCCTCCAGACTTCACCTTCTCCTTCTCCTTATTCTGCTTCTTCTGATTCACCCTCCAGACTTCACCTTCTCCTTCTCCTTCTTCTGCTTCTTCTGATTCACCCTCCAGACTTCACCTTCTCCTTCTCCTTCTTCTGCTTCTTCTGATTCACCCTCCAGACTTCACCTTCTCCTTCTCCTTCGTCTACTTCTTCTGATTCACCCTCCAGATAACACCTTCTCCTTCTCCTTCTTCTACTTCTTCTGATTCACCCTCCAGACTTCACCTTCTCCTTCTCCTTCTTCTGCTTCTTCTGATTCACCCTCCTGACTTCACCTTCTCCTTCTCCTTCTTCTACTTCTTCTGGTTCACCCTCCTGACTTCACCTTCTCCTTCTCCTTCTTCTACTTCTTCTGCTTCACCCTCCAGACTTCACCTTCTCCTTCTCCTTCTTCTACTTCTTCTGATTCACCCTCCAGACTTGACCTTCTCCTTCTCCTTCTTCTACTTATTCTGATTCACCCTCCAGACTTCACATTCTCCTTCTCCTTCTTCTGCTTCTTCTGCATCACCGTCCTGACTTCACCTTCTCCTTCTCCTTCTTCTACTTATTCTGATTCACCCTCCAGACTTCACATTCTCCTTCTCCTTCTTCTGCTTCTTCTGCATCACCGTCCTGACTTCACCTTCTCCTTCTCCTTCTTCTACTTCTTCTGCTTCATCCCGCTGACATCACCTGCTCCTTCTCCTTCTTCTGCTTCTTCTGATTCACCCTCCTAACTTCTCCTTCTCCTTCTCCTTCTTCTGCTTCTTCTGATTCACCCTCCAGACTTCACCTTCTCCTTCTCCTTCTTCTACTTCTTCTGATTCACCCTCCAGACTTCACCTTCCCTTCTCCTTCTTCTACTTCTTCTGATTCACCCTCCAGTCTTCACCTTCTCCTTCTCCTTCTTCTGTTTCTTCTGCTTCACCCTCCAGACTTCACCTTCTCCTTCTCTTTCTTCTGCTTCTTCTGATTCACCCTCCAGACTTCACCTTCTACTTCTCCTTCTTCTGATTCTTCTGATTCACCCTCCAGACTTCACCTTCTCCTTCTCCTTCTTCTGCTTCTTCTGATTCACCCTCCTGACTTCACCTTCTCCTTCTTCTTCTTCTACTTCTTCTGATTCACCCTCCTGACTTCACCTTCTCCTTCTCCTTCTTCTACTTCTTCTGCTTCACCCTCCAGACTTCACCTTCTCCTTCTCCTTCTTCTACTTCTTCTGATTCACCCTCCAGACTTCATCTTCTCCTTCTCCTTCTTCTGCTTCTTCTGATTCACCCTCCAGACTTCACCTTCTCATTCTCCTTATTCTGCTTCTTCTGATTCACCCTCCAGACTTCACCTTCTCCTTCTCCTTCCTCTGCTTCTTCTGATTCACCCTCCAGACTTCACCTTCTCCTTCTCCTTCTTCTGATTCTTCTGATTCACCCTCCAGACTTCACCTTCTCCTTCTCCTTCTTCTGCTTCTTCTGATTCACCCTCCTGACTTCACCTTCTCCTTCTCCTTCTTCTACTTCTTCTGCTTCACCCTCCAGACTTCACCTTCTCCTTCTCCTTCTTCTACTTCTTCTGATTCACCCTCCAGACTTCACCTTCTCCTTCTCCTTCTTCTGCTTCTTCTGATTCACCCTCCAGACTTCACCTTCTCCTTCTCCTTATTCTGCTTCTTCTGATTCACCCTCTAGACTTCACCTTCTCCTTCTCCTTCTTCTGCTTCTTCTGATTCACACTCCAGACTTCACCTTCTCCTTCTCCTTCTTCTACTTCTTCTGATTCACCCTCCAGACTTCACCTTCTCCTTCTCTTTCTTCTGCTTCTTCTGATTCACCCTCCAGACTTCACCTTCTCCTTCTCCTTCTTCTGATTCTTCTGATTCACCCTCCAGACTTCACCTTCTCCTTCTCCTTCTTCTGCTTCTTCTGATTCACCCTCCTGACTTCACCTTCTCCTTCTCCTTCTTCTACTTCTTCTGATTCACCCTCCTGACTTCACCTTCTCCTTCTCCTTCTTCTACTTCTTCTGCTTCACCCTCCAGACTTCACCTTCTCCTTCTCCTTATTCTACTTCTTCTGATTCACCCTCCAGACTTGACCTTCTCCTTCTCCTTCTTCTACTTCTTCTGATTCACCCTCCAGACTTCACCTTCTCCTTCTCCTTCTTCTGCTTCTTCTGCTTCACCGTCCTGACTTCACCTTCTCCTTCTCCTTCTTCTACTTCTTCTGCTTCATCCCCCTGACATCACCTGCTCCTTCTCCTTCTTCTGCTTCTTCTGATTCAACCTCCTAACTTCACCTTCTCCTTCTCCTTCTTCTGCTTCTTCTGATTCACCCTCCTGACTTCACCTTCTCCTTCTCCTTCTTCTGCTTCTTCTGATTCACCCTCCAGACTTCACCTTCTCCTTCTCTTTCTTCTGCTTCTTCTGATTCACCCTCCAGACTTCACCTTCTCGTTCTCCTTCTTCTGATTCGTCTGATTCACCCTCCAGACTTCACCTTCTCCTTCTCCTTCTTCTGCTTCTTCTGATTCACCCTCCTGACCTCACCTTCTCCTTCTCCTTCTTCTACTTCTTCTGATTCACCCTCCAGACTTCACCTTCTCCTTCTCCTTCTTCTACTTCTTCTGCTTCACCCTCCAGACTTCACCTTCTCCTTCTCCTTATCTACTTCTTCTGATTCACCCTCCAGACTTCACCTTCTCCTTCTCCTTCTTTTGCTTCTTCTGCTTCACACTCCAGACTTCACCTTCTCCTTCTCCTTCTTCTGCTTCTTCTGATTCACCCTCCTTACTTCACCTTCTCCTTCTCCTTCTTCTGCTTCTTCTGATTCACCCTCCTGACTTCACCTTCTCCTTCTCCTTATTCTGCTTCTTCTGTTTCACCCTCCAGACTTCACCTTCTCCTTCTCCTTCTTCTGCTTCTTCTGATTTACCCTCCAGACTTCACCTTCTCCTTCTCCTTCTTCTGCTTCTTCTGATTCACCCTCCAGACTTCACCTTCTCCTTCTCCTTCTTCTACTTCTTCTGATTCACCCTCCAGACTTCACCTTCTCCTTCTCCTTCTTCTGCTTCTTCTGGTTCACCCTCCAGACTTCACCTTCTCCTTCTCCTACTTCTGCTTCTTCTGATTCACCCTCCAGACTTCACCTTCTCCTTCTCCTTATTCTGCTTCTTCTGATTCACCCTCTAGACTTCACCTTCTCCTTCTCCTTCTTCTGCTTCTTCTGATTCACACTCCAGACTTCACCTTCTCCTTCTCCTTCTTCTACTTCTTCTGATTCACCCTCCAGACTTCACCTTCTCCTTCTCTTTCTTCTGCTTCTTCTGATTCACCCTCCAGACTTCACCTTCTCCTTCTCCTTCTTCTGATTCTTCTGATTCACCCTCCAGACTTCACCTTCTCCTTCTCCTTCTTCTGCTTCTTATGATTCACCCTCCTGACTTCATCTTCTCCTTCTCCTTCTTCTACTTCTTCTGATTCACCCTCCTGACTTCACCTTCTCCTGCTCCTTCTTCTACTTCTTCTGCTTCACCCTCCAGACTTCACCTTCTCCTTCTCCTTCTTCTACTTCTTCTGATTCACCCTTCAGACTTCACCTTCTCCTTCTCCTTTTTCTGCTTCTTCTGATTCACCCTCCAGACTTCACCTTCTCCTTCTCCTTATTCTGCTTCTTCTGATTCACCCTCCAGACTTCACCTTCTCCTTCTCCTTCTTCTGCTTCTTCTGATTCACCCTCCAGACTTCACCTTCTCCTTCTCCTTCTTCTGCTTCTTCTGATTCACCCTCCAGACTTCACCTTCTCCTTCTCCTTCGTCTTCTTCTTCTGATTCACCCTCCAGACTACACCTTCTCCTTCTCCTTCTTCTACTTCTTCTGATTCACCCTCCAGACTTCACCTTCTCCTTCTCCTTCTTCTGTTTCTTCTGATTCACCGTCCAGACTTCACCTTCTCCTTCTCCTTCTTCTGCTTCTTCTGATTCACCCTCCAGACTTCACCTTCTCCTTCTCCTTCTTCTGCTTCTTCTGATTCACCCTCCAGACTTCACCTTCTCCTTCTCCTTCTTCTACTTCTTCTGATTCACCCTCCAGTCTTCACCTTCTCCTTCTCCTTCTTCTGTTTCTTCTGCTTCACCCTCCAGACTTCACCTTCTCCTTCTCTTTCTTCTGCTTCTTCTGATTCACCCTCCAGACTTCACCTTCTACTTCTCCTTCTTCTGATTCTTCTGATTCACCCTCCAGACTTCACCTTCTCCTTCTCCTTCTTCTACTTCTTCTGCTTCACCCTCCAGACTTCACCTTCTCCTTCTCCTTCTTCTACTTCTTCTGCTTCACCCTCCAGACTTCACCTTCTCCTTCTCTTTCTTCTGCTTCTTCTGATTCACCCTCCAGACTTCACCTTCTACTTCTCCTTCTTCTACTTCTTCCGATACACCCTCCTGACTTCACCTTCTCCTTCTCCTTCTTCTACTTCTTCTGCTTCACCCTCCAGACTTCACCTTCTCCTTCTCCTTCTTCTACTTCTTCTGATTCACCCTCCAGACTTCATCTTCTCCTTCTCCTTCTTCTGCTTCTTCTGATTCTCCCTCCAGACTTCACCTTCTCCTTCTCCTTATTCTGCTTCTTCTGATTCACCCTCCAGACTTCACCTTCTCCTTCTCCTTATTCTGCTTCTTCTGATTCACCCTCCAGATTTCACCTTCTCCTTCTCCTTCCTCTGCTTCTTCTGATTCAACCCTCCAGACTTCACCTTCTCCTTCTCCTTCTTCTGATTCTTCTGATTCACCCTCCAGACTTCACCTTCTCCTTCTCCTTCTTCTGCTTCTTCTGATTCACCCTCCTGACTTCACCTTCTCCTTCTCCTTCTTCTACTTCTTCTGATTCACCCTCCTGACTTCACCTTCTCCTTCTCCTTCTTCTACTTCTTCTGCTTCACCCCCCAGACTTCACCTTCTCCTTCTCCTTCTTCTACTTCTTCAGATTCACCTTCCAGACTTCACCTTCTCCTTCTCCTTCTTCTGCTTCTTCTGATTCACCCTCCAGACTTCACCTTCTCCTTCTCCTTCTTCTGCTTCTTCTGATTCACCCTCTAGACTTCACCTTCTCCTTCTCCTTCTTCTGCTTCTTCTGATTCACACTCCAGACTTCACCTTCTCCTTCTCCTTCTTCTACTTCTTCTGATTCACCCTCCAGACTTCACCTTCTCCTTCTCCTTCTTCTGCTTCTTCTGATTCACCCTCCTGACTTCACCTTCTCCTTCTCCTTCTTCTACTTCTTCTGATTCACCCTCCTGACTTCACCTTCTCCTTCTCCTTCTTCTGCTTCACCCTCCAGACTTCACCTTCTCCTTCTCCTTATTCTACTTCTTCTGATTCACCCTCCAGACTTGACCTTCTCCTTCTCCTTCTTCTACTTCTTCTGATTCACCCTCCAGACTTCACCTTCTCCTTCTCCTTATTCTACTTCTTCTGATTCACCCTCCAGACTTGACCTTCTCCTTCTCCTTCTTCTGCTTCTTCTGATTCACCCTCCTGACTTCACCTTCTCCTTCTCCTTCTTCTACTTCTTCTGATTCACCCTCCTGACTTCACCTTCTCCTTCTCCTTCTTCTGCTTCACCCTCCAGACTTCACCTTCTCCTTCTCCTTATTCTACTTCTTCTGATTCACCCTCCAGACTTGACCTTCTCCTTCTCCTTCTTCTACTTCTTCTGCTTCACCCTCCAGACTTCACCTTCTCCTTCTCCTTATTCTACTTCTTCTGATTCACCCTCCAGACTTGACCTTCTCCTTCTCCTTCTTCTGCTTCTTCTGCTTCACCGTCCTGACTTCACCTTCTCCTTCTCCTTCTTCTACTTCTTCTGCTTCATCCCCCTGACATCACCTGCTCCTTCTCCTTCTTCTGCTTCTTCTGATTCACCCTCCTAACTTCACCTTCTCCTTCTCCTTCTTCTGCTTCTTCTGATTCACCCTCCTGACTTCACCTTCTCCTTCTCCTTCTTCTGCTTCTTCTGATTCACCCTCCAGACTTCACCTTCTCCTTCTCCTTCTTCTGCTTCTTCTGATTCACCCTCCAGACTTCACCTTCTCCTTCTCCTTCTTCTGCTTCTTCTGATTCACCCTCCAGACCTCACCTTCTCCTTCTCCTTCTTCTACTTCTTCTGATTCACCCTCCAGACTTCATCTTCTCCTTCTCCTTCTTCTGCTTCTTCTGATTCACCCTCCAGACTTCACCTTCTCCTTCTCCTTCTTCTGCTTCTTCTGATTCACCCTCCAGACTTCACCTTCTCCTTCTCCTTCTTCTACTTCTTCTGATTCACCCTCCAGACTTCACCTTCTCCTTCTCCTTCTTCTACTTCTTCTGATTCACCCTCCAGTCTTCACCTTCTCCTTCTCCTTCTTCTGTTTCTTCTGCTTCACCCTCCAGACTTCAACTTCTCCTTCTCTTTCTTCTGCTTCTTCTGATTCACCCTCCAGACTTCACCTTCTCCTTCTCCTTCTTCTGATTCTTCTGATTCACCCTCCAGACTTCACCTTCTCCTTCTCCTTCTTCTGCTTCTTCTGATTCACCCTCCTGACTTCACCTTCTCCTTCTCCTTCTTCTACTTCTTCTGATTCACCCTCCTGACTTCACCTTCTCCTTCTCCTTCTTCTACTTCTTCTGCATCACCCTCCAGACTTCACCTTCTCCTTCTCCTTCTTCTACTTCTTCTGATTCACCCTTCAGACTTCACTTTCTCCTTCTCCTTTTTCTGCTTCTTCTGATTCACCCTCCAGACTTCACCTTCTCCTTCTCCTTATTCTGCTTCTTCTGATTCACCCTCCAGACTTCACCTTCTCCTTCTCCTTCTTCTGCTTCTTCTGATTCACCCTCCAGACTTCACCTTCTCCTTCTCCTTCTTCTGCTTCTTCTGATTCACCCTCCAGACTTCACCTTCTCCTTCTCCTTCTTCTGCTTTTTCTGATTCACCCTCCAGACTTCACCTTCTCCTTCTCCTTCTTCTACTTCTTCTGATTCACCCTCCAGACTTCACCTTCTCCTTCTCTTTCTTCTGCTTCTTCTGATTCACCCTCCAGACTTCACCTTCTCCTTCTCCTTCTTCTGATTCTTCTGATTCACCCTCCAGACTTCACCTTCTCCTTCTCCTTCTTCTGCTTCTTCTGATTCACCCTCCTGACTTCACCTTCTCCTTCTCCTTCTTCTACTTCTTCTGATTCACCCTCCTGACTTCACCTTCTCCTTCTCCTTCTTCTACTTCTTCTGCTTCACCCTGCAGACTTCACCTTCTCCTTCTCCTTCTTCTACTTCTTCTGATTCACCCTCCAGACTTCACCTTCTCCTTCTCCTTCTTTTGCTTCTTCTGCTTCACACTCCAGAATTCACCTTCTCCTTCTCCTTCTTCTGCTTCTTCTGATTCACCCTCCTTACTTCACCTTCTCCTTCTCCTTCTTCTGCTTCTTCTGATTCACCCTCCTGACTTCACCTTCTCCTTCTCCTTATTCTGCTTCTTCTGTTTCACCCTCCAGACTTCACCTTCTCCTTCTCCTTCTTCTGCTTCTTCTGATTCACCCTCCAGACTTCACCTTCTCCTTCTCCTTCTTCTGCTTCTTCTGATCCACCCTCCAGACTTCACCTTCTCCTTCTCCTTCTTCTACTTCTTCTGATTCACCCTCCAGACTACACCTTCTCCTTCTCCTTCTTCTGCTTCTTCTGGTTCACCCTCCAGACTTCACCTTCTCCTTCTCCTTCGTCTACTTCTTCTGATTCACCCTCCAGACTACACCTTCTCCTTCTCCTTCTTCTACTTCTTCTGATTCACCCTCCAGACTTCACCTTCTCCTTCTCCTTCTTCTGTTTCTTCTGATTCACCCTCCAGACTTCACCTACTCCTTCTCCTTCTTCTACTTCTTCTGATTCACCCTCCAGACATCACATTCTCCTTCTCCTTCTTCTACTTCTTCTGATTCACCCTCCAGACTTCACCTTCTCCTTCTCCTTCTTCTACTTCTTCTGCTTCTCCCTCCAGACTTCACCTTCTCCTTCTCCTTCTTCTGCTTCTTCTGATTCACCCTCCAGACTTCACCTTCTCCTTCTCTTTCTTCTGCTTCTTCTGATTCACCCTCCAGACTTCACCTTCTCCTTCTCCTTCTTCTACTTCTTCTGATTCACCCTCCAGACTTCACCTTCTCCTTCTCCTTCTTCTACTTCTTCTGCTTCTCCCTCCAGACTTCACCTTCTCCTTCTCCTTCTTCTGCTTCTTCTGATTCACCCTCCAGACTTCACCTTCTCCTTCTCCTTCTTCTGATTCTTCTGATTCACCCTCCAGACTTCACCTTCTCCTTCTCCTTCTTCTGCTTCTTATGATTCACCCTCCTGACTTCATCTTCTCCTTCTCCTTCTTCTACTTCTTCTGATTCACCCTCCTGACTTCACCTTCTCCTGCTCCTTCTTCTACTTCTTCTGCTTCACCCTCCAGACTTCACCTTCTCCTTCTCCTTCTTCTACTTCTTCTGATTCACCCTTCAGACTTCACCTTCTCCTTCTCCTTTTTCTGCTTCTTCTGATTCACCCTCCAGACTTCACCTTCTCCTTCTCCTTATTCTGCTTCTTCTGATTCACCCTACAGACTTCACCTTCTCCTTCTCCTTCTTCTGCTTCTTCTGATTCACCCTCCAGACTTCACCTTCTCCTTCTCCTTCTTCTGCTTCTTCTGATTCACCCTCCAGACTTCACCTTCTCCTTCTCCTTCGTCTACTTCTTCTGATTCACCCTCCAGACTACACCTTCTCCTTCTCCTTCTTCTACTTCTTCTGATTCACCCTCCAGACTTCACCTTCTCCTTCTTCTGTTTCTTCTGATTCACCGTCCAGACTTCACCTTCTCCTTCTCCTTCTTCTACTACTTCTGATTCACCCTCCAGACTTCACCTTCTCCTTCTCCTTCTTCTACTTCTTCTGATTCACCCTCCAGACTTCATCTTCTCCTTCTCCTTCTTCTGCTTCTTCTGATTCACCCTCCAGACTTCACCTTCTCCTTCTCCTTCTTCTGCTTCTTCTGATTCACCCTCCAGACTTCACCTTACGCTTCTCCTTCTTCTACTTCTTCTGATTCACCCTCCAGACTTCACCTTCTCCTTCTCCTTCTTCTACTTCTTCTGATTCACCCTCCAGTCTTCACCTTCTCCTTCCCCTTCTTCTGTTTCTTCTGCTTCACCCTCCAGACTTCACCTTCTACTTCTCCTTCTTCTGATTCTTCTGATTCACCCTCCAGACTTCACCTTCTCCTTCTCCTTCTTCTGCTTCTTCTGATTCACCCTCCTGATTTCACCTTCTCCTACTTCTTCTTCTACTTCTTCTGATTCACCCTCCTGACTTCACTTTCTCCTTCTCCTTCTTCTACTTCTTCTGCTTCACCCTCCAGACTTCACCTTCTCCTTCTCCTTCTTCTACTTCTTCTGATTCACCCTCCAGACTTCATCTTCTCCTTCTCCTTCTTCTGCTTCTTCTGATTCACCCTCCAGACTTCACCTTCTCTTTCTCCTTATTCTGCTTCTTCTGATTCACCCTCCCGACTTCACCTTCTCCTACTTCTTCTTCTACTTCTTCTGATTCACCCTCCTGACTTCACCTTCTCCTTCTCCTTCTTCTACTTCTTCTGCTTCACCCTCCAGACTTCACCTTCTCCTTCTCCTTCTTCTACTTCTTCTGATTCACCCTCCAGACTTCATCTTCTCCTTCTCCTTCTTCTGCTTCTTCTGATTCACCCTCCAGACTTCACCTTCTCTTTCTCCTAATTCTGCTTCTTCTGATTCACCCTCCAGACTTCACCTTCTCCTTCTCCTTATTCTGCTTCTTCTGATTCACCCTCCAGACTTCACCTTCTCCTTCTCCTTCTTCTACTTCTTCTGATTCACCCTCCAGACTTCATCTTCTCCTTCTCCTTCTTCTGCTTCTTCTGATTCACCCTCCAGACTTCACCTTCTCCTTCTCCTTCTTCTGCTTCTTCTGATTCACCCTCCAGACTTCACCTTACGCTTCTCCTTCTTCTACTTCTTCTGATTCACCCTCCAGACTTCACCTTCTCCTTCTCCTTCTTCTACTTCTTCTGATTCACCCTCCAGTCTTCCCCTTCTCCTTCCCCTTCTTCTGTTTCTTCTGCTTCACCCTCCAGACTTCACCTTCTCCTTCTCTTTCTTCTGCTTCTTCTGATTCACCCTCCAGACTTCACCTTCTACTTCTCCTTCTTCTGTTTCTTCTGCTTCACCCTCCAGACTTCACCTTCTCCTTCTCTTTCTTCTGCTTCTTCTGATTCACCCTCCAGACTTCACCTTCTACTTCTCCTTCTTCTGATTCTTCTGATTCACCCTCCAGACTTCACCTTCTCCTTCTCCTTCTTCTACTTCTTCTGAATCACCCTCCAGACTTCATCTTCTCCGTCTCCTTCTTCTGCTTCTTCTGGTTCACCCTCCAGACTTCACCTTCTCCTTCTCCTTCTTCTACTTCTTCTGATTCACCCTCCAGACTTCACCTTCTCCTTCTCCTTCTTCTGTTTCTTCTGATTCACCCTCCAGACTTCACCTTCTCCTTCTCCTTCTTCTACTTCTTCTGATTCACCCTCCAGACATCACATTCTCCTTCTCCTTCTTCTACTTCTTCTGATTCACCCTCCAGACTTCACCTTCTCCTTCTCCTTCTTCTACTTCTTCTGCTTCTCCCTCCAGACTTCACCTTCTCCTTCTCCTTCTTCTGCTTCTTCTGATTCACCCTCCAGACTTCACCTTCTCCTTCTCTTTCTTCTGCTTCTTCTGATTCACCCTCCAGACTTCACCTTCTCCTTCTCCTTCTTCTACTTCTTCTGATTCACCCTCCAGACTTCACCTTCTCCTTCTCCTTCTTCTACTTCTTCTGCTTCTCCCTCCAGACTTCACCTTCTCCTTCTCCTTCTTCTGCTTCTTCTGATTCACCCTCCAGACTTCACCTTCTCCTTCTCCTAATTCTGATTCTTCTGATTCACCCTCCAGACTTCACATTCTCCTTCTCCTTCTTCTGCTTCTTATGATTCACCCTCCTGACTTCATCTTCTCCTTCTCCTTCTTCTACTTCTTCTGATTCACCCTCCTGACTTCACCTTCTCCTGCTCCTTCTTCTACTTCTTCTGCTTCACCCTCCAGACTTCACCTTCTCCTTCTCCTTCTTCTACTTCTTCTGATTCACCCTTCAGACTTCACCTTCTCCTTCTCCTTTTTCTGCTTCTTCTGATTCACCCTCCAGACTTCACCTTCTCCTTCTCCTTATTCTGCTTCTTCTGATTCACCCTACAGACTTCACCTTCTCCTTCTCCTTCTTCTGCTTCTTCTGATTCACCCTCCAGACTTCACCTTCTCCTTCTCCTTCTTCTGCTTCTTCTGATTCACCCTCCAGACTTCACCTTCTCCTTCTCCTTCGTCTACTTCTTCTGATTCACCCTCCAGACTACACCTTCTCCTTCTCCTTCTTCTACTTCTTCTGATTCACCCTCCAGACTTCACCTTCTCCTTCTTCTGTTTCTTCTGATTCACCGTCCAGACTTCACCTTCTCCTTCTCCTTCTTCTACTACTTCTGATTCACCCTCCAGACTTCACCTTCTCCTTCTCCTTCTTCTACTTCTTCTGATTCACCCTCCAGACTTCATCTTCTCCTTCTCCTTCTTCTGCTTCTTCTGATTCACCCTCCAGACTTCACCTTCTCCTTCTCCTTCTTCTGCTTCTTCTGATTCACCCTCCAGACTTCACCTTACGCTTCTCCTTCTTCTACTTCTTCTGATTCACCCTCCAGACTTCACCTTCTCCTTCTCCTTCTTCTACTTCTTCTGATTCACCCTCCAGTCTTCACCTTCTCCTTCCCCTTCTTCTGTTTCTTCTGCTTCACCCTCCAGACTTCACCTTCTCCTTCTCTTTCTTCTGCTTCTTCTGATTCACCCTCCAGACTTCACCTTCTACTTCTCCTTCTTCTGATTCTTCTGATTCACCCTCCAGACTTCACCTTCTCCTTCTCCTTCTTCTGCTTCTTCTGATTCACCCTCCTGATTTCACCTTCTCCTACTTCTTCTTCTACTTCTTCTGATCCACCCTCCTGACTTCACCTTCTCCTTCTCCTTCTTCTACTTCTTCTGCTTCACCCTCCAGACTTCACCTTCTCCTTCTCCTTCTTCTACTTCTTCTGATTCACCCTCCAGACTTCATCTTCTCCTTCTCCTTCTTCTGCTTCTTCTGATTCACCCTCCAGACTTCACCTTCTCTTTCTCCTTATTCTGCTTCTTCTGATTCACCCTCCAGACTTCACCTTCTCCTTCTCCTTATTCTGCTTCTTCTGATTCACCCTCCAGACTTCACCTTCTCCTTCTCCTTCTTCTACTTCTTCTGATTCACCCTCCAGACTTCATCTTCTCCTTCTCCTTCTTCTGCTTCTTCTGATTCACCCTCCAGACTTCACCTTCTCCTTCTCCTTCTTCTGCTTCTTCTGATTCACCCTCCAGACTTCACCTTACGCTTCTCCTTCTTCTACTTCTTCTGATTCACCCTCCAGACTTCACCTTCTCCTTCTCCTTCTTCTACTTCTTCTGATTCACCCTCCAGTCTTCACCTTCTCCTTCCCCTTCTTCTGTTTCTTCTGCTTCACCCTCCAGACTTCACCTTCTCCTTCTCTTTCTTCTGCTTCTTCTGATTCACCCTCCAGACTTCACCTTCTACTTCTCCTTCTTCTGATTCTTCTGATTCACCCTCCAGACATCACCTTCTCCTTCTCCTTCTTCTGCTTCTTCTGATTCACCCTCCTGACTTCACCTTCTCCTACTTCTTCTTCTACTTCTTCTGATTCACCCTCCTGACTTCACCTTCTCCTTCTCCTTCTTCTACTTCTTCTGCTTCACCCTCCAGACTTCACCTTCTCCTTCTCCTTCTTCTACTTCTTCTGATTCACCCTCCAGACTTCACCTTCTCCTTCTCCTTCTTCTACTTCTTCTGATTCACCCTTCAGACTTCACCTTCTCTTTCTCCTTTTTCTGCTTCTTCTGATTCACCCTCCAGACTTCACCTTCTCCTTCTCCTTATTCTGCTTCTTCTGATTCACCCTACAGACTTCACCTTCTCCTTCTCCTTCTTCTGCTTCTTCTGATTCACCCTCCAGACTTCACCTTCTCCTTCTCCTTCTTCTGCTTCTTCTGATTCACCCTCCAGACTTCACCTTCTCCTTCTCCTTCGTCTACTTCTTCTGATTCACCCTCCAGACTACACCTTCTCCTTCTCCTTCTTCTACTTCTTCTGATTCACCCTCCAGACTTCACCTTCTCCTTCTTCTGTTTCTTCTGATTCACCGTCCAGACTTCACCTTCTCCTTCTCCTTCTTCTACTACTTCTGATTCACCCTCCAGACTTCACCTTCTCCTTCTCCTTCTTCTACTTCTTCTGATTCACCCTCCAGACTTCATCTTCTCCTTCTGCTTCTTCTGCTTCTTCTGCTTCACCCTCCTGACTTCACCTTCTTCTTCATCTTCTTCTACTTCTTCTGATTCACCCTCCAGACTTCACCTTCTCCTTCTCCTTCTTCTGCTTCTTCTGCTTCACCCTCCAGACTTCACCTTCTCCTTCTCCTTCTTCTACTTCTTCTGCTTCACCCCCCTGACTTCACCTTCTCCTTCTCCTTCTTCTGCTTCTTCTGATTCACCCTCCTGACTTCACCTTCTCCTTCTCATTCTTCTGCTTCTTCTGCTTCACCCTCCAGACTTCACCTTCTCCTTCTCCTTCTTCTGCTTCTTCTGCTTCACCCTCCTGACTTCACCTTCTTCTTCATCTTCTTCTACTTCTTCTGATTCACCCTCCAGACTTCACCTTCTCCTTCTCCTTCTTCTGCTTCTTCTGCTTCACCCTCCAGACTTCACCTTCTCCTTCTCCTTCTTCTACTTCTTCTGCTTCACCCCCCTGACTTCACCTTCTCCTTCTCCTTCTTCTGCTTCTTCTGATTCACCCTCCTAACTTCACCTTCTCCTTCTCCTTCTTCTGCTTCTTCTGATTCACCCTCCTGACTTCACCTTCTCCTTCTCCTTCTTCTGCTTCTTCTGATTCACCCTCCAGACTTCACCTTCTCCTTCTCCTTCTTCTGCTTCTTCTGATTCACCCTCCAGACTTCACCTTACGCTTCTGCTTCTTCTACTTCTTCTGATTCACCCTCCAGACTTCACCTTCTCCTTCTCCTTCTTCTACTTCTTCTGATTCACCCTCCAGTCTTCACCTTCTCCTTCCCCTTCTTCTGTTTCTTCTGCTTCACCCTCCAGACTTCACCTTCTCCTTCTCTTTCTTCTGCTTCTTCTGATTCACCCTCCAGACTTCACCTTCTACTTCTCCTTCTTCTGATTCTTCTGATTCACCCTCCAGACTTCACCTTCTCCTTCTCCTTCTTCTGCTTCTTCTGATTCACCCTCCCGACTTCACCTTCTCCTACTTCTTCTTCTACTTCTTCTGATTCACCCTCCTGACTTCACCTTCTCCTTCTCCTTCTTCTACTTCTTCTGCTTCACCCTCCAGACTTCACCTTCTCCTTCTCCTTCTTCTACTTCTTCTGATTCACCCTCCAGACTTCATCTTCTCCTTCTCCTTCTTCTGCTTCTTCTGATTCACCCTCCAGACTTCACCTTCTCTTTCTCCTAATTCTGCTTCTTCTGATTCACCCTCCAGACTTCACCTTCTCCTTCTCCTTATTCTGCTTCTTCTGATTCACCCTCCAGACTTCACCTTCTCCTTCTCCTTCTTCTACTTCTTCTGATTCACCCTCCAGACTTCATCTTCTCCTTCTCCTTCTTCTGCTTCTTCTGATTCACCCTCCAGACTTCACCTTCTCCTTCTCCTTCTTCTGCTTCTTCTGATTCACCCTCCAGACTTCACCTTACGCTTCTCCTTCTTCTACTTCTTCTGATTCACCCTCCAGACTTCACCTTCTCCTTCTCCTTCTTCTACTTCTTCTGATTCACCCTCCAGTCTTCACCTTCTCCTTCCCCTTCTTCTGTTTCTTCTGCTTCACCCTCCAGACTTCACCTTCTCCTTCTCTTTCTTCTGCTTCTTCTGATTCACCCTCCAGACTTCACCTTCTACTTCTCCTTCTTCTGATTCTTCTGATTCACCCTCCAGACTTCACCTTCTCCTTCTCCTTCTTCTGCTTCTTCTGATTCACCCTCCTGACTTCACCTTCTCCTACTTCTTCTTCTACTTCTTCTGATTCACCCTCCTGACTTCACCTTCTCCTTCTCCTTCTTCTACTTCTTCTGCTTCACCCTCCAGACTTCACCTTCTCCTTCTCCTTCTTCTACTTCTTCTGATTCACCCTCCAGACTTCATCTTCTCCTTCTCCTTCTTCTGCTTCTTCTGATTCACCCTCCAGACTTCACCTTCTCCTTCTCCTTCCTCTGCTTCTTCTGATTCACCCTCCAGACTTCACCTTCTCCTTCTCCTTCTTCTGCTTCTTCTGATTCACCCTCCTGACTTCACCTTCTCCTTCTCCTTCTTCTACTTCTTCTGATTCACCCTCCTGACTTCACCTTCTCCTTCTCCTTCTTCTACTTTTTCTGCTTCACCCTCCAGATTTCACCTTCTCCTTCTCCTTCTTCTACTTCTTCTGATTCACCCTCCAGACTTCACCTTCTCCTTCTCCTTCTTCTGCTTCTTCTGATTCACCCTCCAGACTTCACCTTCTCCTTCTCCTTATTCTGCTTCTTCTGATTCACCCTCTAGACTTCACCTTCTCCTTCTCCTTCTTCTGCTTCTTCTGATTCACACTCCAGACTTCACCTTCTCCTTCTCCTTCTTCTACTTCTTCTGATTCATCCTCCAGACTTCACCTTCTCCTTCTCTTTCTTCTGCTTCTTCTGATTCACCCTCCAGACTTCACCTTCTCCTTCTCCTTCTTCTGATTCTTCTGATTCACCCTCCAGACTTCACCTTCTCCTTCTCCTTCTTCTGCTTCTTCTGATTCACCCTCCTGACTTCACCTTCTCCTTCTCCTTCTTCTACGTCTTCTGATTCACCCTCCTGACTTCACCTTCTCCTTCTCCTTCTTCTACTTCTTCTGCTTCACCCTCCAGACTTCACCTTCTCCTTCTCCTTATTCTACTTCTTCTGATTCACCCTCCAGACTTGACCTTCTCCTTCTCCTTCTTCTACTTCTTCTGATTCACCCTCCAGACTTCACCTTCTCCTTCTCCTTCTTCTGCTTCTTCTGCTTCACCGTCCTGACTTCACCTTCTCCTTCTCCTTCTTCTACTTCTTCTGCTTCATCCCCCTGACATCACCTGCTCCTTCTCCTTCTTCTGCTTCTTCTGATTCACCCTCCTAACTTCACCTTCTCCTTCTCCTTCTTCTGCTTCTTCTGATTCACCCTCCTGACTTCACCTTCTCCTTCTCCTTCTTCTGCTTCTTCTGATTCACCCTCCAGACTTCACCTTCTCCTTCTCCTTCTTCTGCATCTTCTGATTCACCCTCCAGACTTCACCTTCTCCTTCTCCTTCTTCTGCTTCTTCTGATTCACCCTCCAGACCTCACCTTCTCCTTCTCCTTCTTCTACTTCTTCTGATTCACCCTCCAGACTTCATCTTCTCCTTCTCCTTCTTCTGCTTCTTCTGATTCACCCTCCAGACTTCACCTTCTCCTTCTCCTTCTTCTGCTTCTTCTGATTCACCCTCCAGACTTCACCTTCTCCTTCTCCTTCTTCTACTTCTTCTGATTCACCCTACAGACTTCACCTTCTCCTTCTCCTTCTTCTACTTCTTCTGATTCACCCTCCAGACCTCACCTTCTCCTTCTCCTTCTTCTACTTCTTCTGATTCACCCTCCAGACTTCACCTTCTCCTTCTCCTTCTTCTGCATCTTCTGATTCACCCTCCAGACTTCACCTTCTCCTTCTCCTTCTTCTGCTTCTTCTGATTCACCCTCCAGACCTCACCTTCTCCTTCTCCTTCTTCTACTTCTTCTGATTCACCCTCCAGACTTCATCTTCTCCTTCTCCTTCTTCTGCTTCTTCTGATTCACCCTCCAGACTTCACCTTCTCCTTCTCCTTCTTCTGCTTCTTCTGATTCACCCTCCAGACTTCACCTTCTCCTTCTCCTTCTTCTACTTCTTCTGATTCACCCTACAGACTTCACCTTCTCCTTCTCCTTCTTCTACTTCTTCTGCTTCACCCTCCAGACTTCACCTTCTCCTTCTCTTTCTTCTGCTTCTTCTGATTCACCCTCCAGACTTCACCTTCTCCTTCTCCTTCTTCTGATTCTTCTGATTCACCCTCCAGACTTCACCTTCTCCTTCTCCTTCTTCTGCTTCTTCTGATTCACCCTCCTGACTTCACCTTCTCCTTCTCCTTCTTCTACTTCTTCTGATTCACCCTCCTGACTTCACCTTCTCCTTCTCCTTCTTCTACTTCTTCTGCTTCACCCTCCAGACTTCACCTTCTCCTTCTCCTTCTTCTACTTCTTCTGACTCACCCTTCAGACTTCACCTTCTGCTTCTCCTTTTTCTGCTTCTTCTGATTCACCCTCCAGACTTCACCTTCTCCTTCTCCTTATTCTGCTTCTTCTGATTCACCCTCCAGACTTCACCTTCTCCTTCTCCTTCTTCTGCTTCTTCTGATTCACTCTCCTGACTTCACCTTCTCCTACTTCTTCTTCTACTTCTTCTGATTCACCCTCCTGACTTCACCTTCTCCTTCTCCTTCTTCTACTTCTTCTGCTTCACCCTCCAGACTTCACCTTCTCCTTCTCCTTCTTCTACTTCTTCTGATTCACCCTCCAGACTTCACCTTCTCCTTCTCCTTCTTCTACTTCTTCTGATTCACCCTTCAGACTTCACCTTCTCTTTCTCCTTTTTCTGCTTCTTCTGATTCACCCTCCAGACTTCACCTTCTCCTTCTCCTTATTCTGCTTCTTCTGATTCACCCTACAGACTTCACCTTCTCCTTCTCCTTCTTCTGCTTCTTCTGATTCACCCTCCAGACTTCACCTTCTCCTTCTCCTTCTTCTGCTTCTTCTGATTCACCCTCCAGACTTCACCTTCTCCTTCTCCTTCGTCTACTTCTTCTGATTCACCCTCCAGACTACACCTTCTCCTTCTCCTTCTTCTACTTCTTCTGATTCACCCTCCAGACTTCACCTTCTCCTTCTTCTGTTTCTTCTGATTCACCGTCCAGACTTCACCTTCTCCTTCTCCTTCTTCTACTACTTCTGATTCACCCTCCAGACTTCACCTTCTCCTTCTCCTTCTTCTACTTCTTCTGATTCACCCTCCAGACTTCATCTTCTCCTTCTGCTTCTTCTGCTTCTTCTGCTTCACCCTCCTGACTTCACCTTCTTCTTCATCTTCTTCTACTTCTTCTGATTCACCCTCCAGACTTCACCTTCTCCTTCTCCTTCTTCTGCTTCTTCTGCTTCACCCTCCAGACTTCACCTTCTCCTTCTCCTTCTTCTACTTCTTCTGCTTCACCCCCCTGACTTCACCTTCTCCTTCTCCTTCTTCTGCTTCTTCTGATTCACCCTCCTGACTTCACCTTCTCCTTCTCATTCTTCTGCTTCTTCTGCTTCACCCTCCAGACTTCACCTTCTCCTTCTCCTTCTTCTGCTTCTTCTGCTTCACCCTCCTGACTTCACCTTCTTCTTCATCTTCTTCTACTTCTTCTGATTCACCCTCCAGACTTCACCTTCTCCTTCTCCTTCTTCTGCTTCTTCTGCTTCACCCTCCAGACTTCACCTTCTCCTTCTCCTTCTTCTACTTCTTCTGCTTCACCCCCCTGACTTCACCTTCTCCTTCTCCTTCTTCTGCTTCTTCTGATTCACCCTCCTAACTTCACCTTCTCCTTCTCCTTCTTCTGCTTCTTCTGATTCACCCTCCTGACTTCACCTTCTCCTTCTCCTTCTTCTGCTTCTTCTGATTCACCCTCCAGACTTCACCTTCTCCTTCTCCTTCTTCTGCTTCTTCTGATTCACCCTCCAGACTTCACCTTACGCTTCTGCTTCTTCTACTTCTTCTGATTCACCCTCCAGACTTCACCTTCTCCTTCTCCTTCTTCTACTTCTTCTGATTCACCCTCCAGTCTTCACCTTCTCCTTCCCCTTCTTCTGTTTCTTCTGCTTCACCCTCCAGACTTCACCTTCTCCTTCTCTTTCTTCTGCTTCTTCTGATTCACCCTCCAGACTTCACCTTCTACTTCTCCTTCTTCTGATTCTTCTGATTCACCCTCCAGACTTCACCTTCTCCTTCTCCTTCTTCTGCTTCTTCTGATTCACCCTCCCGACTTCACCTTCTCCTACTTCTTCTTCTACTTCTTCTGATTCACCCTCCTGACTTCACCTTCTCCTTCTCCTTCTTCTACTTCTTCTGCTTCACCCTCCAGACTTCACCTTCTCCTTCTCCTTCTTCTACTTCTTCTGATTCACCCTCCAGACTTCATCTTCTCCTTCTCCTTCTTCTGCTTCTTCTGATTCACCCTCCAGACTTCACCTTCTCTTTCTCCTAATTCTGCTTCTTCTGATTCACCCTCCAGACTTCACCTTCTCCTTCTCCTTATTCTGCTTCTTCTGATTCACCCTCCAGACTTCACCTTCTCCTTCTCCTTCTTCTACTTCTTCTGATTCACCCTCCAGACTTCATCTTCTCCTTCTCCTTCTTCTGCTTCTTCTGATTCACCCTCCAGACTTCACCTTCTCCTTCTCCTTCTTCTGCTTCTTCTGATTCACCCTCCAGACTTCACCTTACGCTTCTCCTTCTTCTACTTCTTCTGATTCACCCTCCAGACTTCACCTTCTCCTTCTCCTTCTTCTACTTCTTCTGATTCACCCTCCAGTCTTCACCTTCTCCTTCCCCTTCTTCTGTTTCTTCTGCTTCACCCTCCAGACTTCACCTTCTCCTTCTCTTTCTTCTGCTTCTTCTGATTCACCCTCCAGACTTCACCTTCTACTTCTCCTTCTTCTGATTCTTCTGATTCACCCTCCAGACTTCACCTTCTCCTTCTCCTTCTTCTGCTTCTTCTGATTCACCCTCCTGACTTCACCTTCTCCTACTTCTTCTTCTACTTCTTCTGATTCACCCTCCTGACTTCACCTTCTCCTTCTCCTTCTTCTACTTCTTCTGCTTCACCCTCCAGACTTCACCTTCTCCTTCTCCTTCTTCTACTTCTTCTGATTCACCCTCCAGACTTCATCTTCTCCTTCTCCTTCTTCTGCTTCTTCTGATTCACCCTCCAGACTTCACCTTCTCCTTCTCCTTCCTCTGCTTCTTCTGATTCACCCTCCAGACTTCACCTTCTCCTTCTCCTTCTTCTGCTTCTTCTGATTCACCCTCCTGACTTCACCTTCTCCTTCTCCTTCTTCTACTTCTTCTGATTCACCCTCCTGACTTCACCTTCTCCTTCTCCTTCTTCTACTTTTTCTGCTTCACCCTCCAGATTTCACCTTCTCCTTCTCCTTCTTCTACTTCTTCTGATTCACCCTCCAGACTTCACCTTCTCCTTCTCCTTCTTCTGCTTCTTCTGATTCACCCTCCAGACTTCACCTTCTCCTTCTCCTTATTCTGCTTCTTCTGATTCACCCTCTAGACTTCACCTTCTCCTTCTCCTTCTTCTGCTTCTTCTGATTCACACTCCAGACTTCACCTTCTCCTTCTCCTTCTTCTACTTCTTCTGATTCATCCTCCAGACTTCACCTTCTCCTTCTCTTTCTTCTGCTTCTTCTGATTCACCCTCCAGACTTCACCTTCTCCTTATCCTTCTTCTGATTCTTCTGATTCACCCTCCAGACTTCACCTTCTCCTTCTCCTTCTTCTGCTTCTTCTGATTCACCCTCCTGACTTCACCTTCTCCTTCTCCTTCTTCTACGTCTTCTGATTCACCCTCCTGACTTCACCTTCTCCTTCTCCTTCTTCTACTTCTTCTGCTTCACCCTCCAGACTTCACCTTCTCCTTCTCCTTATTCTACTTCTTCTGATTCACCCTCCAGACTTGACCTTCTCCTTCTCCTTCTTCTACTTCTTCTGATTCACCCTCCAGACTTCACCTTCTCCTTCTCCTTCTTCTGCTTCTTCTGCTTCACCGTCCTGACTTCACCTTCTCCTTCTCCTTCTTCTACTTCTTCTGCTTCATCCCCCTGACATCACCTGCTCCTTCTCCTTCTTCTGCTTCTTCTGATTCACCCTCCTAACTTCACCTTCTCCTTCTCCTTCTTCTGCTTCTTCTGATTCACCCTCCTGACTTCACCTTCTCCTTCTCCTTCTTCTGCTTCTTCTGATTCACCCTCCAGACTTCACCTTCTCCTTCTCCTTCTTCTGCATCTTCTGATTCACCCTCCAGACTTCACCTTCTCCTTCTCCTTCTTCTGCTTCTTCTGATTCACCCTCCAGACCTCACCTTCTCCTTCTCCTTCTTCTACTTCTTCTGATTCACCCTCCAGACTTCATCTTCTCCTTATCCTTCTTCTGCTTCTTCTGATTCACCCTCCAGACTTCACCTTCTCCTTCTCCTTCTTCTGCTTCTTCTGATTCACCCTCCAGACTTCACCTTCTCCTTCTCCTTCTTCTACTTCTTCTGATTCACCCTACAGACTTCACCTTCTCCTTCTCCTTCTTCTACTTCTTCTGATTCACCCTCCAGACCTCACCTTCTCCTTCTCCTTCTTCTACTTCTTCTGATTCACCCTCCAGACTTCACCTTCTCCTTCTCCTTCTTCTGCATCTTCTGATTCACCCTCCAGACTTCACCTTCTCCTTCTCCTTCTTCTGCTTCTTCTGATTCACCCTCCAGACCTCACCTTCTCCTTCTCCTTCTTCTACTTCTTCTGATTCACCCTCCAGACTTCATCTTCTCCTTCTCCTTCTTCTGCTTCTTCTGATTCACCCTCCAGACTTCACCTTCTCCTTCTCCTTCTTCTGCTTCTTCTGATTCACCCTCCAGACTTCACCTTCTCCTTCTCCTTCTTCTACTTCTTCTGATTCACCCTACAGACTTCACCTTCTCCTTCTCCTTCTTCTACTTCTTCTGCTTCACTCTCCAGACTTCACCTTCTCCTTCTCTTTCTTCTGCTTCTTCTGATTCACCCTCCAGACTTCACCTTCTCCTTCTCCTTCTTCTGATTCTTCTGATTCACCCTCCAGACTTCACCTTCTCCTTCTCCTTCTTCTGCTTCTTCTGATTCACCCTCCTGACTTCACCTTCTCCTTCTCCTTCTTCTACTTCTTCTGATTCACCCTCCTGCCTTCACCTTCTCCTTCTCCTTCTTCTACTTCTTCTGCTTCACCCTCCAGACTTCACCTTCTCCTTCTCCTTCTTCTACTTCTTCTGACTCACCCTTCAGACTTCACCTTCTGCTTCTCCTTTTTCTGCTTCTTCTGATTCACCCTCCAGACTTCACCTTCTCCTTCTCCTTATTCTGCTTCTTCTGATTCACCCTCCAGACTTCACCTTCTCCTTCTCCTTCTTCTGCTTCTTCTGATTCACCCTCCAGACTTCACCTTCTCCTTCTCCTTCTTCTGCTTCTTCTGATTCACCCTCCAGACTTCACCTTCTCCTTCTCCTTCTTCTGCTTTTTCTGATTCACCCTCCAGACTTCACCTTCTCCTTCTCCTTCTTCTACTTCTTCTGATTCACCCTCCAGACTTCACCTTCTCCTTCTCTTTCTTCTGCTTCTTCTGATTCACCCTCCAGACTTCACCTTCTCCTTCTCCTTCTTCTGATTCTTCTGATTCACCCTCCTGACTTCACCTTCTCCTTCTCCTTCTTCTACTTCTTCTGATTCACCCTCCTGACTTCACCTTCTCCTTCTCCTTCTTCTACTTCTTCTGCTACCCCCTGCAGACTTCACCTTCTCCTTCTCCTTCTTCTACTTCTTCTGATTCACCCACCAGACTTCACCTTCTCCTTCTCCTTCTTTTGCTTCTTCTGCTTCAGACTCCAGACATCACCTTCTCCTTCTCCTTCTTCTTTTTCTTCTGATTCACCCTCCTTACTTCACCTTCTCCTTCTCCTTCTTCTGCTTCTTCTGATTCACCCTCCTGACTTCACCTTCTCCTTCTCCTTCTTCTACTTCTTCTGATTCACCCTCCTGACTTCACCTTCTCCTTCTCCTTCTTCTACTTCTTCTGATTCACCCTCCAGACTTCACCTTCTCCTTCTCCTTCTTCTGCTTCTTCTGATTCACCCTCCAGACCTCACCTTCTCCTTCTCCTTCTTCTACTTCTTCTGATTCACCCTCCAGACTTCATCTTCTCCTTCTCCTTCTTCTGCTTCTTCTGATTCACCCTCCAGACTTCACCTTCTCCTTCTCCTTCTTCTGCTTCTTCTGATTCACCCTCCAGACTTCACCTTACGCTTCTCCTTCTTCTACTTCTTCTGATTCACCCTCCAGACTTCACCTTCTCCTTCTCCTTCTTCTACTTCTTCTGATTCACCCTCCAGTCTTCACCTTCTCCTTCCCCTTCTTCTGTTTCTTCTGCTTCACCCTCCAGACTTCACCTTCTCCTTCTCTTTCTTCTGCTTCTTCTGATTCACCCTCCAGACTTCACCTTCTACTTCTCCTTCTTCTGATTCTTCTGATTCACCCTCCAGACTTCACCTTCTCCTTCTCCTTCTTCTGCTTCTTCTGATTCACCCTCCTGACTTCACCTTCTCCTACTTCTTCTTCTACTTCTTCTGATTCACCCTCCTGACTTCACCTTCTCCTTCTCCTTCTTCTACTTCTTCTGCTTCACCCTCCAGACTTCACCTTCTCCTTCTCCTTCTTCTACTTCTTCTGATTCACCCTCCAGACTTCATCTTCTCCTTCTCCTTCTTCTGCTTCTTCTGATTCACCCTCCAGACTTCACCTTCTCCTTCTCCTTCCTCTGCTTCTTCTGATTCACCCTCCAGACTTCACCTTCTCCTTCTCCTTCTTCTGCTTCTTCTGATTCACCCTCCTGACTTCACCTTCTCCTTCTCCTTCTTCTACTTCTTCTGATTCACCCTCCTGACTTCACCTTCTCCTTCTCCTTCTTCTACTTTTTCTGCTTCACCCTCCAGATTTCACCTTCTCCTTCTCCTTCTTCTACTTCTTCTGATTCACCCTCCAGACTTCACCTTCTCCTTCTCCTTCTTCTGCTTCTTCTGATTCACCCTCCAGACTTCACCTTCTCCTTCTCCTTATTCTGCTTCTTCTGATTCACCCTCTAGACTTCACCTTCTCCTTCTCCTTCTTCTGCTTCTTCTGATTCACACTCCAGACTTCACCTTCTCCTTCTCCTTCTTCTACTTCTTCTGATTCATCCTCCAGACTTCACCTTCTCCTTCTCTTTCTTCTGCTTCTTCTGATTCACCCTCCAGACTTCACCTTCTCCTTATCCTTCTTCTGATTCTTCTGATTCACCCTCCAGACTTCACCTTCTCCTTCTCCTTCTTCTGCTTCTTCTGATTCACCCTCCTGACTTCACCTTCTCCTTCTCCTTCTTCTACGTCTTCTGATTCACCCTCCTGACTTCACCTTCTCCTTCTCCTTCTTCTACTTCTTCTGCTTCACCCTCCAGACTTCACCTTCTCCTTCTCCTTATTCTACTTCTTCTGATTCACCCTCCAGACTTGACCTTCTCCTTCTCCTTCTTCTACTTCTTCTGATTCACCCTCCAGACTTCACCTTCTCCTTCTCCTTCTTCTGCTTCTTCTGCTTCACCGTCCTGACTTCACCTTCTCCTTCTCCTTCTTCTACTTCTTCTGCTTCATCCCCCTGACATCACCTGCTCCTTCTCCTTCTTCTGCTTCTTCTGATTCACCCTCCTAACTTCACCTTCTCCTTCTCCTTCTTCTGCTTCTTCTGATTCACCCTCCTGACTTCACCTTCTCCTTCTCCTTCTTCTGCTTCTTCTGATTCACCCTCCAGACTTCACCTTCTCCTTCTCCTTCTTCTGCATCTTCTGATTCACCCTCCAGACTTCACCTTCTCCTTCTCCTTCTTCTGCTTCTTCTGATTCACCCTCCAGACCTCACCTTCTCCTTCTCCTTCTTCTACTTCTTCTGATTCACCCTCCAGACTTCATCTTCTCCTTATCCTTCTTCTGCTTCTTCTGATTCACCCTCCAGACTTCACCTTCTCCTTCTCCTTCTTCTGCTTCTTCTGATTCACCCTCCAGACTTCACCTTCTCCTTCTCCTTCTTCTACTTCTTCTGATTCACCCTACAGACTTCACCTTCTCCTTCTCCTTCTTCTACTTCTTCTGATTCACCCTCCAGACCTCACCTTCTCCTTCTCCTTCTTCTACTTCTTCTGATTCACCCTCCAGACTTCACCTTCTCCTTCTCCTTCTTCTGCATCTTCTGATTCACCCTCCAGACTTCACCTTCTCCTTCTCCTTCTTCTGCTTCTTCTGATTCACCCTCCAGACCTCACCTTCTCCTTCTCCTTCTTCTACTTCTTCTGATTCACCCTCCAGACTTCATCTTCTCCTTCTCCTTCTTCTGCTTCTTCTGATTCACCCTCCAGACTTCACCTTCTCCTTCTCCTTCTTCTGCTTCTTCTGATTCACCCTCCAGACTTCACCTTCTCCTTCTCCTTCTTCTACTTCTTCTGATTCACCCTACAGACTTCACCTTCTCCTTCTCCTTCTTCTACTTCTTCTGCTTCACTCTCCAGACTTCACCTTCTCCTTCTCTTTCTTCTGCTTCTTCTGATTCACCCTCCAGACTTCACCTTCTCCTTCTCCTTCTTCTGATTCTTCTGATTCACCCTCCAGACTTCACCTTCTCCTTCTCCTTCTTCTGCTTCTTCTGATTCACCCTCCTGACTTCACCTTCTCCTTCTCCTTCTTCTACTTCTTCTGATTCACCCTCCTGCCTTCACCTTCTCCTTCTCCTTCTTCTACTTCTTCTGCTTCACCCTCCAGACTTCACCTTCTCCTTCTCCTTCTTCTACTTCTTCTGACTCACCCTTCAGACTTCACCTTCTGCTTCTCCTTTTTCTGCTTCTTCTGATTCACCCTCCAGACTTCACCTTCTCCTTCTCCTTATTCTGCTTCTTCTGATTCACCCTCCAGACTTCACCTTCTCCTTCTCCTTCTTCTGCTTCTTCTGATTCACCCTCCAGACTTCACCTTCTCCTTCTCCTTCTTCTGCTTCTTCTGATTCACCCTCCAGACTTCACCTTCTCCTTCTCCTTCTTCTGCTTTTTCTGATTCACCCTCCAGACTTCACCTTCTCCTTCTCCTTCTTCTACTTCTTCTGATTCACCCTCCAGACTTCACCTTCTCCTTCTCTTTCTTCTGCTTCTTCTGATTCACCCTCCAGACTTCACCTTCTCCTTCTCCTTCTTCTGATTCTTCTGATTCACCCTCCTGACTTCACCTTCTCCTTCTCCTTCTTCTACTTCTTCTGATTCACCCTCCTGACTTCACCTTCTCCTTCTCCTTCTTCTACTTCTTCTGCTACCCCCTGCAGACTTCACCTTCTCCTTCTCCTTCTTCTACTTCTTCTGATTCACCCACCAGACTTCACCTTCTCCTTCTCCTTCTTTTGCTTCTTCTGCTTCAGACTCCAGACATCACCTTCTCCTTCTCCTTCTTCTTTTTCTTCTGATTCACCCTCCTTACTTCACCTTCTCCTTCTCCTTCTTCTGCTTCTTCTGATTCACCCTCCTGACTTCACCTTCTCCTTCTCCTTCTTCTACTTCTTCTGATTCACCCTCCTGACTTCACCTTCTCCTTCTCCTTCTTCTACTTCTTCTGATTCACCCTCCAGACTTCACCTTCTCCTTCTCCTTCTTCTGCTTCTTCTGATTCACCCTCCAGACCTCACCTTCTCCTTCTCCTTCTTCTACTTCTTCTGATTCACCCTCCAGACTTCATCTTCTCCTTCTCCTTCTTCTGCTTCTTCTGATTCACCCTCCAGACTTCACCTTCTCCTTCTCCTTCTTCTGCTTCTTCTGATTCACCCTCCAGACTTCACCTTCTCCTTCTCCTTCTTCTACTTCTTCTGATTCACCCTCCAGACTTCACCTTCTCCTTCTCCTTCTTCTACTTCTTCTGATTCACCCTCCAGTCTTCACCTTCTCCTTCTCCTTCTTCTGTTTCTTCTGCTTCACCCTCCAGACTTCACCTTCTCCTTCTCTTTCTTCTGCTTCTTCTGATTCACCCTCCAGACTTCACCTTCTCCTTCTCCTTCTTCTGATTCTTCTGATTCACCCTCCAGACTTCACCTTCTCCTTCTCCTTCTTCTGCTTCTTCTGATTCACCCTCCTGACTTCACCTTCTCCTTCTCCTTCTTCTACTTCTTCTGATTCACCCTCCTGACTTCACCTTCTACTTCTCCTTCTTCTACTTCTTCTGCTTCACCCTCCAGACTTCACCTTCTCCTTCTCCTTCTTCTACTTCTTCTGATTCACCCTTCAGACTTCACCTTCTGCTTCTCCTTTTTCTGCTTCTTCTGATTCACCCTCCAGACTTCACCTTCTCCTTCTCCTTATTCTGCTTCTTCTGATTCACCCTCCAGACTTCACCTTCTCCTTCTCCTTCTTCTGCTTCTTCTGATTCACCCTCCAGACTTCACCTTCTCCTTCTCCTTCTTCTGCTTTTTCTGATTCACCCTCCAGACTTCACCTTCTCCTTCTCCTTCTTCTACTTCTTCTGATTCACCCTCCAGACTTCACCTTCTCCTTCTCTTTCTTCTGCTTCTTCTGATTCACCCTCCAGACTTCACCTTCTCCTTCTCCTTCTTCTGATTCTTCTGATTCACCCTCCAGACTTCACCTTCTCCTTCTCCTTCTTCTGCTTCTTCTGATTCACCCTCCTGACTTCACCTTCTCCTTCTCCTTCTTCTACTTCTTCTGATTCACCCTCCTGACTTCACCTTCTCCTTCTCCTTCTTCTACTTCTTCTGCTTCCCCCTGCAGACTTCACCTTCTCCTTCTCCTTCTTCTACTTCTTCTGATTCACCCTTCAGACTTCACCTTCTGCTTCTCCTTTTTCTGCTTCTTCTGATTCACCCTCCAGACTTCACCTTCTCCTTCTCCTTATTCTGCTTCTTCTGATTCACCCTCCAGACTTCACCTTCTCCTTCTCCTTCTTCTGCTTCTTCTGAATCACCCTCCAGACTTCACCTTCTCCTTCTCCTTCTTCTGCTTCTTCTGATTCACCCTCCAGGCTTCACCTTCTCCTTCTCCTTCTTCTGCTTTTTCTGATTCACCCTCCAGACTTCACCTTCTCCTTCTCCTTCTTCTACTTCTTCTGATTCACCCTCCAGACTTCACCTTCTCCTTCTCCTTCTTCTACTTCTTCTGATTCACCCTCCAGACTTCACCTTCTCCTTCTCTTTCTTCTGCTTCTTCTGATTCACCCTCCAGACTTCACCTTCTCCTTCTCCTTCTTCTGATTCTTCTGATTCACCCTCCAGACTTCACCTTCTACTTCTCCTTCTTCTGCTTCTTCTGATTCACCCTCCTGACTTCACCTTCTCCTTCTCCTTCTTCTACTTCTTCTGATTCACCCTCCTGACTTCACCTTCTCCTTCTCCTTCTTCTACTTCTTCTGCTTCCCCCTGCAGACTTCACCTTCTCCTTCTCCTTCTTCTACTTCTTCTGATTCACCCTTCAGACTTCACCTTCTGCTTCTCCTTTTTCTGCTTCTTCTGATTCACCCTCCAGACTTCACCTTCTCCTTCTCCTTATTCTGCTTCTTCTGATTCACCCTCCAGACTTCACCTTCTCCTTCTCCTTCTTCTGCTTCTTCTGAATCACCCTCCAGACTTCACCTTCTCCTTCTCCTTCTTCTGCTTCTTCTGATTCACCCTCCAGACTTCACCTTCTACTTCTCCTTCTTCTGCTTTTTCTGATTCACCCTCCAGACTTCACCTTCTCCTTCTCCTTCTTCTACTTCTTCTGATTCACCCTCCAGACTTCACCTTCTCCTTCTCCTTCTTCTGCTTCTTCTGATTCACCCTCCAGACTTCACCTTCTCCTTCTCCTTCTTCTGATTCTTCTGATTCACCCTCCAGACTTCACCTTCTGCTTCTCCTTCTTCTGCTTCTTATGATTCACCCTCCTGACTTCATCTTCTCCTTCTCCTTCTTCTACTTCTTCTGATTCACCCTCCTGACTTCACCTTCTCCTGCTCCTTCTTCTACTTCTTCTGCTTCACCCTCCAGACTTCACCTTCTCCTTCTCCTTCTTCTACTTCTTCTGATTCACCCTACAGACTTCACCTTCTCCTTCTCCTTCTTCTACTTCTTCTGATACACCCTCCAGTCTTCACCTTCTCCTTCTCCTTCTTCTGTTTCTTCTGCTTCACCCTCCAGACTTCACCTTCTCCTTCTCTTTCTTCTGCTTCTTCTGATTCACCCTCCAGCCTTCACCTTCTCCTTCTCCTTCTTCTGATTCTTCTGATTCACCCTCCAGACTTCACCTTCTCCTTCTCCTTCTTCTGCTTCTTCTGATTCACCCTCCTGACTTCACCTTCTCCTTCTCCTTCTTCTACTTCTTCTGATTCACCCTCCTGAATTCACCTTCTCCTTCTCCTTCTTCTACTTCTTCTGCTTCACCCTCCAGACTTCACCTTCTCCTTCTCCTTCTTCTACTTCTTCTGCTTCCCCCTGCAGACTTCACCTTCTCCTTCTCCTTCTTCTACTTCTTCTGATTCACCCTTCAGACTTCACCTTCTGCTTCTCCTTTTTCTGCTTCTTCTGATTCACCCTCCAGACTTCACCTTCTCCTTCTCCTTATTCTGCTTCTTCTGATTCACCCTTCAGACTTCACCTTCTCCTTCTCCTTCTTCTGCTTCTTCTGATTCACCCTCCAGACTTCACCTTCTCCTTCTCCTTCTTCTGCTTCTTCTGATTCACCCTCCAGACTTCACCTTCTCCTTCTCCTTCTTCTGCTTTTTCTGATTCACCCTCCAGACTTCACCTTCTCCTTCTCCTTCTTCTACTTCTTCTGATTCACCCTCCAGACTTCACCTTCTCCTTCTCCTTCTTCTGCTTCTTCTGATTCACCCTCCAGACTTCACCTTCTCCTTCTCCTTCTTCTGATTCTTCTGATTCACCCTCCAGACTTCACCTTCTCCTTCTCCTTCTTCTGCTTCTTATGATTCACCCTCCTGACTTCATCTTCTCCTTCTCCTTCTTCTACTTCTTCTGATTCACCCTCCTGACTTCACCTTCTCCTGCTCCTTCTTCTACTTCTTCTGCTTCACCCTCCAGACTTCACCTTCTCCTTCTCCTTCTTCTACTTCTTCTGATTCACCCTACAGACTTCACCTTCTCCTTCTCCTTCTTCTACTTCTTCTGATTCACCCTCCAGTCTTCACCTTCTCCTTCTCCTTCTTCTGTTTCTTCTGCTTCACCCTCCATACTTCACCTTCTCCTTCTCTTTCTTCTGCTTCTTCTGATTCACCCTCCAGACTTCACCTTCTCCTTCTCCTTCTTCTGATTCTTCTGATTCACCCTCCAGACTTCACCTTCTCCTTCTCCTTCTTCTGCTTCTTCTGATTCACCCTCCTGACTTCACCTTCTCCTTCTCCTTCTTCTACTTCTTCTGATTCACCCTCCTGACTTCACCTTCTCCTTCTCCTTCTTCTACTTCTTCTGCTTCACCCTCCAGACTTCACCTTCTCCTTCTCCTTCTTCTGCTTCTTCTGATTCACCCTCCTGACTTCACCTTCTCCTTCTCCTTCTTCTACTTCTTCTGATTCACCCTCCTGACTTCACCTTCTCCTTCTCCTTCTTCTGATTCTTCTGATTCACCCTCCAGACTTCACCTTCTCCTTCTCCTTCTTCTGCTTCTTATGATTCACCCTCCTGACTTCATCTTCTCCTTCTCCTTCTTCTACTTCTTCTGATTCACCCTCCTGACTTCACCTTCTCCTGCTCCTTCTTCTACTTCTTCTGCTTCACCCTCCAGACTTCACCTTCTCCTTCTCCTTCTTCTACTTCTTCTGATTCACCCTTCAGACTTCACCTTCTCCTTCTCCTTTTTCTGCTTCTTCTGATTCACCCTCCAGACTTCACCTTCTCCTTCTCCTTATTCTGCTTCTTCTGATTCACCCTCCAGACTTCACCTTCTCCTTCTCCTTCTTCTGCTTCTTCTGATTCACCCTCCAGACTTCACCTTCTCCTTCTCCTTCTTCTGATTCTTCTGATTCACCCTCCAGACTTCACCTTCTCCTTCTCCTTCTTCTGCTTCTTATGATTCACCCTCCTGACTTCATCTTCTCCTTCTCCTTCTTCTACTTCTTCTGATTCACCCTCCTGACTTCACCTTCTCCTGCTCCTTCTTCTACTTCTTCTGCTTCACCCTCCAGACTTCACCTTCTCCTTCTCCTTCTTCTACTTCTTCTGATTCACCCTACAGACTTCACCTTCTCCTTCTCCTTCTTCTACTTCTTCTGATTCACCCTCCAGTCTTCACCTTCTCCTTCTCCTTCTTCTGTTTCTTCTGCTTCACCCTCCAGACTTCACCTTCTCCTTCTCTTTCTTCTGCTTCTTCTGATTCACCCTCCAGACTTCACCTTCTCCTTCTCCTTCTTCTGATTCTTCTGATTCACCCTCCAGACTTCACCTTCTCCTTCTCCTTCTTCTGCTTCTTCTGATTCACCCTCCTGACTTCACCTTCTCCTTCTCCTTCTTCTACTTCTTCTGATTCACCCTCCTGACTTCACCTTCTCCTTCTCCTTCTTCTACTTCTTCTGCTTCACCCTCCAGACTTCATCTTCTCCTTCTCCTTCTTCCACTTCTTCTGATTCACCCTCCTGACTTCACCTTCTCCTGCTCCTTCTTCTACTTCTTCTGCTTCACCCTCCAGACTTCACCTTCTCCTTCTCCTTCTTCTACTTCTTCTGATTCACCCTACAGACTTCACCTTCTCCTTCTCCTTCTTCTACTTCTTCTGATTCACCCTCCAGTCTTCACCTTCTCCTTCTCCTTCTTCTGTTTCTTCTGCTTCACCCTCCAGACTTCACCTTCTCCTTCTCTTTCTTCTGCTTCTTCTGATTCACCCTCCAGACTTCACCTTCTCCTTCTCCTTCTTCTGATTCTTCTGATTCACCCTCCAGACTTCACCTTCTCCTTCTCCTTCTTCTGCTTCTTCTGATTCACCCTCCTGACTTCACCTTCTCCTTCTCCTTCTTCTACTTCTTCTGATTCACCCTCCTGACTTCACCTTCTCCTTCTCCTTCTTCTACTTCTTCTGCTTCACCCTCCAGACTTCACCTTCTCCTTCTCCTTCTTCTGCTTCTTCTGATTCACCCTCCTGACTTCACCTTCTCCTTCTCCTTCTTCTACTTCTTCTGATTCACCCTCCTGACTTCACCTTCTCCTTCTCCTTCTTCTGATTCTTCTGATTCACCCTCCAGACTTCACCTTCTCCTTCTCCTTCTTCTGCTTCTTATGATTCACCCTCCTGACTTCATCTTCTCCTTCTCCTTCTTCTACTTCTTCTGATTCACCCTCCTGACTTCACCTTCTCCTGCTCCTTCTTCTACTTCTTCTGCTTCACCCTCCAGACTTCACCTTCTCCTTCTTCTACTTCTTCTGATTCACCCTTCAGACTTCACCTTCTCCTTCTCCTTTTTCTGCTTCTTCTGATTCACCCTCCAGACTTCACCTTCTCCTTCTCCTTATTCTGCTTCTTCTGATTCACCCTCCAGACCCACCTTCTCCTTCTCCTTCTTCTGCTTCTTCTGATTCACCCTCCAGACTTCACCTTCTCCTTCTCCTTCTTCTGCTTCTTCTGATTCACCCTCCAGACTTCACCTTCTCCTTCTCCTTCGTCTACTTCTTCTGATTCACCCTCCAGACTACACCTTCTCCTTCTCCTTCTTCTACTTCTTCTGATTCACCCTCCAGACTTCACCTTCTCCTTCTTCTGTTTCTTCTGATTCACCGTCCAGACTTCACCTTCTCCTTCTCCTTCTTCTACTACTTCTGATTCACCCTCCAGACTTCACCTTCTCCTTCTCCTTCTTCTACTTCTTCTGATTCACCCTCCAGACTTCATCTTCTCCTTCTCCTTCTTCTGCTTCTTCTGATTCACCCTCCAGACTTCACCTTCTCCTTCTCCTTCTTCTGCTTCTTCTGATTCACCCTCCAGACTTCACCTTATCCTTCTCCTTCTTCTACTTCTTCTGATTCACCCTCCAGACTTCACCTTCTCCTTCTCCTTCTTCTACTTCTTCTGATTCACCCTCCAGTCTTCACCTTCTCCTTCTCCTTCTTCTGTTTCTTCTGCTTCACCCTCCAGACTTCACCTTCTCCTTCTCTTTCTTCTGCTTCTTCTGATTCACCCTCCAGACTTCACCTTCTACTTCTCCTTCTTCTGATTCTTCTGATTCACCCTCCAGACTTCACCTTCTCCTTCTCCTTCTTCTGCTTCTTCTGATTCACCCTCCTGACTTCACCTTCTCCTACTTCTTCTTCTACTTCTTCTGATTCACCCTCCTGACTTCACCTTCTCCTTCTCCTTCTTCTACTTCTTCTGCTTCACCCTCCAGACTTCACCTTCTCCTTCTCCTTCTTCTACTTCTTCTGATTCACCCTCCAGACTTCATCTTCTCCTTCTCCTTCTTCTGCTTCTTCTGATTCACCCTCCAGACTTCACCTTCTCTTTCTCCTTATTCTGCTTCTTCTGATTCACCCTCCAGACTTCACCTTCTCCTTCTCCTTATTCTGCTTCTTCTGATTCACCCTCCAGACTTCACCTTCTCCTTCTCCTTCCTCTGCTTCTTCTGATTCACCCTCCAGACTTCACCTTCTCCTTCTCCTTCTTCTGATTCTTCTGATTCACCCTCCAGACTTCACCTTCTCCTTCTCCTTCTTCTGCTTCTTCTGATTCACCCTCCTGACTTCATCTTCTCCTTCTCCTTCTTCTACTTCTTCTGATTCACCCTCCTGACTTCACCTTCTCCTTCTCCTTCTCCTTCTTCTACTTCTTCTGCTTCACCCTCCAGACTTCACCTTCTCCTTCTCCTTCTTCTACTTCTTCTGATTCACCCTCCAGACTTCACCTTCTCCTTCTCCTTCTTCTGCTTCTTCTGATTCACCCTCCAGACTTCACCTTCTCCTTCTCCTTATTCTGCTTCTTCTGATTCACCCTCTAGACTTCGCCTTCTCCTTCTCCTTCTTCTCCTTCTTCTGATTCACACTCCAGACTTCACCTTCTCCTTCTCCTTCTTCTACTTCTTCTGATTCACCCTCCAGACTTCACCTTCTCCTTCTCTTTCTTCTGCTTCTTCTGAGTCACCCTCCAGACTTCACCTTCTCCTTCTCCTTCTTCTGATTCTTCTGATTCACCCTCCAGATTTCACCTTCTCCTGCTCCTTCTTCTACTTCTTCTGCTTCACCCTCCAGACTTCACCTTCTCCTTCTCCTTCTTCTACTTCTTCTGATTCACCCTACAGACTTCACCTTCTCCTTCTCCTTCTTCTACTTCTTCTGATTCACCCTCCAGTCTTCACCTTCTCCTTCTCCTTCTTCTGTTTCTTCTGCTTCACCCTCCAGACTTCACCTTCTCCTTCTCTTTCTTCTGCTTCTTCTGATTCACCCTCCAGACTTCACCTTCTCCTTCTCCTTCTTCTGATTCTTCTGATTCACCCTCCAGACTTCACCTTCTCCTTCTCCTTCTTCTGCTTCTTCTGATTCACCCTCCTGACTTCACCTTCTCCTTCTCCTTCTTCTACTTCTTCTGATTCACCCTCCTGACTTCACCTTCTCCTTCTCCTTCTTCTACTTCTTCTGCTTCACCCTCCAGACTTCACCTTCTCCTTCTCCTTCTTCTGCTTCTTCTGATTCACCCTCCTGACTTCACCTTCTCCTTCTCCTTCTTCTACTTCTTCTGATTCACCCTCCTGACTTCACCTTCTCCTTCTCCTTCTTCTGATTCTTCTGATTCACCCTCCAGACTTCACCTTCTCCTTCTCCTTCTTCTGCTTCTTATGATTCACCCTCCTGACTTCATCTTCTCCTTCTCCTTCTTCTACTTCTTCTGATTCACCCTCCTGACTTCACCTTCTCCTGCTCCTTCTTCTACTTCTTCTGCTTCACCCTCCAGACTTCACCTTCTCCTTCTCCTTCTTCTACTTCTTCTGATTCACCCTTCAGACTTCACCTTCTCCTTCTCCTTTTTCTGCTTCTTCTGATTCACCCTCCAGACTTCACCTTCTCCTTCTCCTTATTCTGCTTCTTCTGATTCACCCTCCAGACCCACCTTCTCCTTCTCCTTCTTCTGCTTCTTCTGATTCACCCTCCAGACTTCACCTTCTCCTTCTCCTTCTTCTGCTTCTTCTGATTCACCCTCCAGACTTCACCTTCTCCTTCTCCTTCGTCTACTTCTTCTGATTCACCCTCCAGACTACACCTTCTCCTTCTCCTTCTTCTACTTCTTCTGATTCACCCTCCAGACTTCACCTTCTCCTTCTTCTGTTTCTTCTGATTCACCGTCCAGACTTCACCTTCTCCTTCTCCTTCTTCTACTACTTCTGATTCACCCTCCAGACTTCACCTTCTCCTTCTCCTTCTTCTACTTCTTCTGATTCACCCTCCAGACTTCATCTTCTCCTTCTCCTTCTTCTGCTTCTTCTGATTCACCCTCCAGACTTCACCTTCTCCTTCTCCTTCTTCTGCTTCTTCTGATTCACCCTCCAGACTTCACCTTATCCTTCTCCTTCTTCTACTTCTTCTGATTCACCCTCCAGACTTCACCTTCTCCTTCTCCTTCTTCTACTTCTTCTGATTCACCCTCCAGTCTTCACCTTCTCCTTCTCCTTCTTCTGTTTCTTCTGCTTCACCCTCCAGACTTCACCTTCTCCTTCTCTTTCTTCTGCTTCTTCTGATTCACCCTCCAGACTTCACCTTCTACTTCTCCTTCTTCTGATTCTTCTGATTCACCCTCCAGACTTCACCTTCTCCTTCTCCTTCTTCTGCTTCTTCTGATTCACCCTCCTGACTTCACCTTCTCCTACTTCTTCTTCTACTTCTTCTGATTCACCCTCCTGACTTCACCTTCTCCTTCTCCTTCTTCTACTTCTTCTGCTTCACCCTCCAGACTTCACCTTCTCCTTCTCCTTCTTCTACTTCTTCTGATTCACCCTCCAGACTTCATCTTCTCCTTCTCCTTCTTCTGCTTCTTCTGATTCACCCTCCAGACTTCACCTTCTCTTTCTCCTTATTCTGCTTCTTCTGATTCACCCTCCAGACTTCACCTTCTCCTTCTCCTTATTCTGCTTCTTCTGATTCACCCTCCAGACTTCACCTTCTCCTTCTCCTTCCTCTGCTTCTTCTGATTCACCCTCCAGACTTCACCTTCTCCTTCTCCTTCTTCTGATTCTTCTGATTCACCCTCCAGACTTCACCTTCTCCTTCTCCTTCTTCTGCTTCTTCTGATTCACCCTCCTGACTTCATCTTCTCCTTCTCCTTCTTCTACTTCTTCTGATTCACCCTCCTGACTTCACCTTCTCCTTCTTCTACTTCTTCTGCTTCACCCTCCAGACTTCACCTTCTCCTTCTCCTTCTTCTACTTCTTCTGATTCACCCTCCAGACTTCACCTTCTCCTTCTCCTTCTTCTGCTTCTTCTGATTCACCCTCCAGACTTCACCTTCTCCTTCTCCTTATTCTGCTTCTTCTGATTCACCCTCTAGACTTCGCCTTCTCCTTCTCCTTCTTCTCCTTCTTCTGATTCACACTCCAGACTTCACCTTCTCCTTCTCCTTCTTCTACTTCTTCTGATTCACCCTCCAGACTTCACCTTCTCCTTCTCTTTCTTCTGCTTCTTCTGAGTCACCCTCCAGACTTCACCTTCTCCTTCTCCTTCTTCTGATTCTTCTGATTCACCCTCCAGACTTCACCTTCTCCTTCTCCTTCTTCTGCTTCTTCTGATTCACCCTCCTGACTTCACCTTCTCCTTCTCCTTCTTCTACTTCTTCTGATTCACCCTCCTGACTTCACATTCTCCTTCTCCTTCTTCTACTTCTTCTGCTTCACCCTCCAGACTTCACCTTCTCCTTCTCCTTATTCTACTTCTTCTGATTCACCCTCCATACTTGACCTTCTCCTTCTCCTTCTTCTACTTCTTCTGATTCACCCTCCAGACTTCACCTTCTCCTTCTCCTTCTTCTGCTTCTTCTGCTTCACCGTCCTGACTTCACCTTCTCCTTCTCCTTCTTCTACTTCTTCTGCTTCATCCCCCTGACATCACCTGCTCCTTCTCCTTCTTCTGCTTCTTCTGATTCACCCTCCTAACTTCACCTTCTCCTTCTCCTTCTTCTGCTTCTTCTGATTCACCCTCCTGACTTCACCTTCTCCTTCTCCTTCTTCTGCTTCTTCTGATTCACCGTCCAGACTTCACCTTCTCCTTCTCCTTCTTCTGCATCTTCTGATTCACCCTCCAGACTTCACCTTCTCCTTCTCCTTCTTCTGCTTCTTCTGATTCACCCTCCAGACCTCACCTTCTCCTTCTCCTTCTTCTACTTCTTCTGATTCACCCTCCAGACTTCATCTTCTCCTTCTCCTTCTTCTGCTTCTTCTGATTCACCCTCCAGACTTCACCTTCTCCTTCTCCTTCTTCTGCTTCTTCTGATTCACCCTCCAGACTTCACCTTCTCCTTCTCCTTCTTCTACTTCTTCTGATTCACCCTACAGACTTCACCTTCTCCTTCTCCTTCTTCTACTTCTTCTGATTCACCCTCCAGTCTTCACCTTCTCCTTCTCCTTCTTCTGTTTCTTCTGATTTACCCTTCAGACTTTACCTTCTGCTTCTCCTTTTTCTGCTTCTTCTGATTCACCCTCCAGACTTCACCTTCTCCTTCTCCTTATTCTGCTTCTTCTGATTCACCCTCCAGACTTCACCTTCTCCTTCTCCTTCTTCTGCTTCTTCTGATTCACCCTCCAGACTTCACCTTCTCCTTCTCCTTCTTCTGCTTCTTCTGATTCACCCTCCAGACTTCACCTTCTCCTTCTCCTTCTTCTGCTTTTTCTGATTCACCCTCCAGACTTCACCTTCTCCTTCTCCTTCTTCTACTTCTTCTGATTCATCCCCCTGACATTACCTGCTCCTTCTCCTTCTTCTGCTTCTTCTGATTCACCCTCCTAACTTCACCTTCTCCTTCTCCTTCTTCTGCTTCTTCTGATTCACCCTCCTGACTTCACCTTCTCCTTCTCCTTCTTCTGCTTCTTCTGATTCACCGTCCAGACTTCACCTTCTCCTTCTCCTTCTTCTGCATCTTCTGATTCACCCTCCAGACTTCACCTTCTCCTTCTCCTTCTTCTGCTTCTTCTGATTCACCCTCCAGACCTCACCTTCTCCTTCTCCTTCTTCTACTTCTTCTGATTCACCCTCCAGACTTCATCTTCTCCTTCTCCTTCTTCTGCTTCTTCTGATTCACCCTCCAGACTTCACCTTCTCCTTCTCCTTCTTCTGCTTCTTCTGATTCACCCTCCAGACTTCACCTTCTCCTTCTCCTTCTTCTACTTCTTCTGATTCACCCTACAGACTTCACCTTCTCCTTCTCCTTCTTCTACTTCTTCTGATTCACCCTCCAGTCTTCACCTTCTCCTTCTCCTTCTTCTGTTTCTTCTGCTTCACCCTCCAGACTTTACCTTCTGCTTCTCCTTTTTCTGCTTCTTCTGATTCACCCTCCAGACTTCACCTTCTCCTTCTCCTTATTCTGCTTCTTCTGATTCACCCTCCAGACTTCACCTTCTCCTTCTCCTTCTTCTGCTTCTTCTGATTCACCCTCCAGACTTCACCTTCTCCTTCTCCTTATTCTGCTTCTTCTGATTCACCCTCCAGACTTCACCTTCTCCTTCTCCTTCTTCTGCTTCTTCTGATTCACCCTCCAGACTTCACCTTCTCCTTCTCCTTCTTCTACTTCTTCTGATTCACCCTCCAGTCTTCACCTTCTCCTTCTCCTTCTTCTACTTCTTCTGATTCACCCTTCAGACTTTACCTTCTGCTTCTCCTTTTTCTGCTTCTTCTGATTCACCCTCCAGACTTCACCTTCTCCTTCTCCTTATTCTGCTTCTTCTGATTCACCCTCCAGACTTCACCTTCTCCTTCTCCTTCTTCTGCTTCTTCTGATTCACCCTCCAGACTTCACCTTCTCCTTCTCCTTCTTCTGCTTCTTCTGATTCACCCTCCAGACTTCACCTTCTCCTTCTCCTTCTTCTGCTTTTTCTGATTCACCCTCCAGACTTCACCTTCTCCTTCTCCTTCTTCTACTTCTTCTGATTCACCCTCCAGACTTCACCTTCTCCTTCTCTTTCTTCTGCTTCTTCTGATTCACCCTCCAGACTTCACCTTCTTCTTCTCCTTCCTCTGATTCTTCTGATTCACCCTCCAGACTTCACCTTCTCCTTCTCCTTCTTCTGCTTCTTCTGATTCACCCTCCTGACTTCACCTTCTCCTTCTCCTTCTTCTACTTCTTCTGCTTCCCCCTGCAGACTTCACCTTCTCCTTCTCCTTCTTCTACTTCTTCTGATTCACCCTCCAGACTTCACCTTCTCCTTCTCCTTCTTTTGCTTCTTCTGCTTCACACTCCAGACTTCACCTTCTCCTTCTCGTTCTTCTGCTTCTTCTGATTCACCCTCCTTACTTCACCTTCTCCTTCTCCTTCTTCTGCTTCTTCTGATTCACCCTCCTGACTTCACCTTCTCCTTCTCCTTCTTCTACTTCTTCTGATTCACCCTCCTGACTTCACCTTCTCCTTCTCCTTCTTCTACTTCTTCTGATTCACCCTCCAGACTTCACCTTCTCCTTCTCCTTCTTCTGCTTCTTCTGATTCACCCTCCAGACCTCACCTTCTCCTTCTCCTTCTTCTACTTCTTCTGATTCACCCTCCAGACTTCATCTTCTCCTTCTCCTTCTTCTGCTTCTTCTGATTCACCCTCCAGACTTCACCTTCTCCTTCTCCTTCTTCTGCTTCTTCTGATTCACCCTCCAGACTTCACCTTCTCCTTCTCCTTCTTCTACTTCTTCTGATTCACCCTCCAGACTTCACCTTCTCCTTCTCCTTCTTCTACTTCTTCTGATTCACCCTCCAGTCTTCACCTTCTCCTTCTCCTTCTTCTGTTTCTTCTGCTTCACCCTCCAGACTTCACCTTCTCCTTCTCTTTCTTCTGCTTCTTCTGATTCACCCTCCAGACTTCACCTTCTCCTTCTCCTTCTTCTGATTCTTCTGATTCACCCTCCAGACTTCACCTTCTCCTTCTCCTTCTTCTGCTTCTTCTGATTCACCCTCCTGACTTCACCTTCTCCTTCTCCTTCTTCTACTTCTTCTGATTCACCCTCCTGACTTCACCTTCTCCTTCTCCTTCTTCTACTTCTTCTGCTTCACCCTCCAGACTTCACCTTCTCCTTCTCCTTCTTCTACTTCTTCTGATTCACCCTTCAGACTTCACCTTCTGCTTCTCCTTTTTCTGCTTCTTCTGATTCACCCTCCAGACTTCACCTTCTCCTTCTTCTTATTCTGCTTCTTCTGATTCACCCTCCAGACTTCACCTTCTCCTTCTCCTTCTTCTGCTTCTTCTGATTCACCCTCCAGACTTCACCTTCTCCTTCTCCTTCTTCTGCTTTTTCTGATTCACCCTCCAGACTTCACCTTCTCCTTCTCCTTCTTCTACTTCTTCTGATTCACCCTCCAGACTTCACCTTCTCCTTCTCTTTCTTCTGCTTCTTCTGATTCACCCTCCAGACTTCACCTTCTCCTTCTCCTTCTTCTGATTCTTCTGATTCACCCTCCAGACTTCACCTTCTCCTTCTCCTTCTTCTGCTTCTTCTGATTCACCCTCCTGACTTCACCTTCTCCTTCTCCTTCTTCTACTTCTTCTGATTCACCCTCCTGACTTCACCTTCTCCTTCTCCTTCTTCTACTTCTTCTGCTTCCCCCTGCAGACTTCACCTTCTCCTTCTCCTTCTTCTACTTCTTCTGATTCACCCTTCAGACTTCACCTTCTGCTTCCCCTTTTTCTGCTTCTTCTGATTCACCCTCCAGACTTCACCTTCTCCTTCTCCTTATTCTGCTTCTTCTGATTCACCCTCCAGACTTCACCTTCTCCTTCTCCTTCTTCTGCTTCTTCTGATTCACCCTCCAGACTTCACCTTCTCCTTCTCCTTCTTCTGCTTCTTCTGATTCACCCTCCAGAATTCACCTTCTCCTTCTCCTTCTTCTGCTTTTTCTGATTCACCCTCCAGACTTCACCTTCTCCTTCTTCTACTTCTTCTGATTCACCCTCCAGACTTCACCTTCTCCTTCTCTTTCTTCTGCTTCTTCTGATTCACCCTCCAGACTTCACCTTCTCCTTCTCCTTCTTCTGCTTCTTCTGATTCACCCTCCTGACTTCACCTTCTCCTTCTCCTTCTTCTACTTCTTCTGATTCACCCTCCTGACTTCACCTTCTCCTTCTCCTTCTTCTACTTCTTCTGCTTCCCCCTGCAGACTTCACCTTCTCCTTCTCCTTCTTCTACTTCTTCTGATTCACCCTCCAGACTTCACCTTCTCCTTCTCCTTCTTTTGCTTCTTCTGCTTCACACTCCAGACTTCACCTTCTCCTTCTCCTTCTTCTGCTTCTTCTGATTCACCCTCCTTACTTCACCTTCTCCTTCTCCTTCTTCTGCTTCTTCTGATTCACACTCCTGACCTCACCTTCTCCTTCTCCTTATTCTGCTTCTTCTGTTTCACCCTCCAGACTTCACCTTCTCCTTCTCCTTCTTCTGCTTCTTCTGATTCACCCTCCAGACTTCACCTTCTCCTTCTCCTTCTTCTGCTTCTTCTGATTCACCCTCCAGACTTCACCTTCTCCTTCTCCTTCTTCTACTTCTTCTGATTCACCCTCCAGACTTCACCTTCTCCTTCTCCTTCTTCTGCTTCTTCTGGTTCACCCTCCAGACTTCACCTTCTGCTTCTCCTTCGTCTACTTCTTCTGATTCACCCTCCAGACTACACCTTCTCCTTCTCCTTCTTCTACTTCTTCTGATTCACCCTCCAGACTTCACCTTCTCCTTCTCCTTCTTCTGTTTCTTCTGATTCACCCTCCAGACTTCACCTTCTCCTTCTCCTTCTTCGACTTCTTCTGATTCACCCTCCAGACTTCACCTTCTCCTTCTCCTTCTTCTACTTCTTCTGATTCACCCTCCAGACTTCACCTTCTCCTTCTCCTTCTTCTACTTCTTCTGCTTCTCCCTCCAGACTTCATCTTCTCCTTCTCCTTCTTCTGCTTCTTCTGATTCACCCTCCAGACTTCACCTTCTCCTTCTCTTTCTTCTGCTTCTTCTGATTCACCCTCCAGACTTCACCTTCTCCTTCTCCTTCTTCTGATTCTTCTGTTTCACCCTCCAGACTTCACCTTCTCCTTCTCCTTCTTCTGCTTCTTCTGATTCACCCTCCTGACTTCACCTTCTCCTTCTCCTTATTCTGCTTCTTCTGTTTCACCCTCCAGACTTCACCTTCTCCTTCTCCTTCTTCTGCTTCTTCTGATTCACCCTCCAGACTTCACCTTCTCCTTCTCCTTCTTCTGCTTCTTCTGATTCACCCTCCAGACTTCACCTTCTCCTTCTCCTTCTTCTACTTCTTCTGATTCACCCTCCAGACTTCACCTTCTCCTTCTCCTTCTTCTACTTCTTCTGCTTCTCCCTCCAGACTTCACCTTCTCCTTCTCCTTCTTCTGCTTCTTCTGATTCACCCTCCAGACTTCACCTTCTCCTTCTCCTTCTTCTACTTCTTCTGATTCACCCTCCAGACTTCACCTTCTACTTCTCCTTCTTCTACTTCTTCTGATTCACCCTCCAGACTTCACCTTCTCCTTCTCCTTCTTCTACTTCTTCCGATTCACCCTCCTGACTTCACCTTCTCCTTCTCCTTCTTCTGCTTCTTCTGATTCACCCTCCAGACTTCACCTTCTCCTTCTCCTTCTTCTACTTCTTCTGCTTCTCCCTCCAGACTTCACCTTCTCCTTCTCCTTCTTCTACTTCTTCTGCTTCTCCCTCCAGACTTCACCTTCTCCTTCTCCTTCTTCTGCTTCTTCTGATTCACCCTCCAGACTTCACCTTCTCCTTCTCCTTCTTCTACTTCTTCTGATTCACCCTCCAGACTTCACCTTCTACTTCTCCTTCTTCTACTTCTTCTGATTCACCCTCCAGACTTCACCTTCTCCTTCTCCTTCTTCTACTTCTTCCGATTCACCCTCCAGACTTCATCTTCTCCTTCTCCTTCTTCTGCTTCTTCTGATTCACCCTCCAGACTTCACCTTCTCCTTCTCTTTCTTCTGCTTCTTCTGATTCACCCTCCAGACTTCACCTTCTCCTTCTCCTTCTTCTGATTCTTCTGTTTCACCCTCCAGACTTCACCTTCTCCTTCTCCTTCTTCTGCTTCTTCTGATTCACCCTCCTGACTTCACCTTCTCCTTCTCCTTATTCTGCTTCTTCTGTTTCACCCTCCAGACTTCACCTTCTCCTTCTCCTTCTTCTGCTTCTTCTGATTCACCCTCCAGACTTCACCTTCTCCTTCTCCTTCTTCTGCTTCTTCTGATTCACCCTCCAGACTTCACCTTCTCCTTCTCCTTCTTCTACTTCTTCTGATTCACCCTCCAGACTTCACCTTCTCCTTCTCCTTCTTCTACTTCTTCTGCTTCTCCCTCCAGACTTCACCTTCTCCTTCTCCTTCTTCTGCTTCTTCTGATTCACCCTCCAGACTTCACCTTCTCCTTCTCCTTCTTCTACTTCTTCTGATTCACCCTCCAGACTTCACCTTCTACTTCTCCTTCTTCTACTTCTTCTGATTCACCCTCCAGACTTCACCTTCTCCTTCTCCTTCTTCTACTTCTTCCGATTCACCCTCCTGACTTCACCTTCTCCTTCTCCTTCTTCTGCTTCACCCTCCTGACTTCACCTTCTCCTTCTCCTTCTACTACTTCTTCTGATTCACCCTCCAGACTTCACCTTCTCCTTCTCCTTCTTCTGCTTCCTCTGCTTCACCCTCCAGACTTCACCTTCTCCTTCTCCTTCTTCTGCTTCTTCTGATTCGCCCTCCAGACATCACCTTCTCCTTCTCCTTCTTCTGCTTCTTCTGCTTCACCCTCCAGACTTCACCTTCTCCTTCTTCTGCTTCTTCTGATTCACCCTCCAGACTTCACCTTCTCCTTCTCCTTCTTCTGCTTCTTCTGATTCACCCTCCAGACTTCACCTTCTCCTTCTCCTTCTTCTACTTCTTCTGATTCACCCTCCAGACTTCACCTTCTCCTTCTCCTTCTTCTGCTTCTTCTGGTTCACCCTCCAGACTTCACCTTCTGCTTCTCCTTCGTCTACTTCTTCTGATTCACCCTCCAGACTACACCTTCTCCTTCTCCTTCTTCTACTTCTTCTGATTCACCCTCCAGACTTCACCTTCTCCTTCTCCTTCTTCTGTTTCTTCTGATTCACCCTCCAGACTTCACCTTCTCCTTCTCCTTCTTCGACTTCTTCTGATTCACCCTCCAGACTTCACCTTCTCCTTCTCCTTCTTCTACTTCTTCTGATTCACCCTCCAGACTTCACCTTCTCCTTCTCCTTCTTCTACTTCTTCTGCTTCTCCCTCC